>NW_027364513.1:0-215915 GCF_046119375.1 Phyllobates terribilis | reverse complement strand
CTGAAAGAAAGGAGCTGGCATCTCACTCTCTTTGAATCTTCTTTATCATGCTAGGATTAGCAGGAAAAAGCAAAAAATTTCAGAATTGCACGTTGCAATGTGGAGATATTACTGTTTGTGCATTTACAATATTCATTGATTTTTGCCATTGAAAATTGTCCAGAAATGTTTGAAGCTACTGACTGAATGAAAGGAGCTGGCATCTCACTCTCTTTGAATCTTCTTTATCATGCTAGGATTAGCAGGAAAAAGCAAAAAATTTCAGAATTGCACCTTGCAATGTGGAGATATTACTGTTTGTGCATTTACAATATTCATTGATTTTTGCCATTGAAAAACATCATGTTATTCATATACCAGAAATGTTTGAAGCTACTGACTGAATGAAAGGAGCTGGCATCTCACTCTCTTTGAATCTTCTTTATCATGCTAGGATTAGCAGGAAAAAGCAAAAAATTTCAGAATTGCACCTTGCAATGTGGAGATATTACTGTTTGTGCATTTACAATATTCATGGATTTTTGCCATTGAAAAACGTCCAGAAATGTTTGAAGCTACTGACTGAATGAAAGGAGCTGGCATCTCACTCTCTTTGAATCTTCTTTATCAAGCTAGGATTAGCAGGAAAAAGCAAAAAATTTCAGAATTGCACCTTGCAATGTGGAGATATTACTGTTTGTGCATTTACAATATTCATTTATTTTTGCCATTGAAAAACGTCCAGAAATGTTTGAAGCTACTGACTAAATGAAAGGAGCTGGCATCTCACTCTCTTTGAATCTTCTTTATCATGCTAGGATTAGCAGGAAAAAGCAAAAAATTTCAGAATTGCACCTTGCAATGTGGAGATATTACTGTTTGTGCATTTACAATATTCATTGATTTTTGCCATTGAAAAACGTCCAGAAATGTTTGAAGCTACTGACTGAATGAAAGGAGCTGGCATCTCACTCTCTTTGAATCTTCTTTATCATGCTAGGATTAGCAGGAAAAAGCAAAAAATTTCAGAATTGCACCTTGCAATGTGGAGATATTACTGTTTGTGCATTTACAATATTCATTGATTTTTGCCATTGAAAAACGTCCAGAAATGTTTGAAGCTACTGACTGAATGAAAGGAGCTGGCATCTCACTCTCTTTGAATCTTCTTTATCATGCTAGGATTAGCAGGAAAAAGCAAAAAATTTCAGAATTGCACCTTGCAATGTGGAGATATTACTGTTTGTGCATTTACAATATTCATTGATTTTTGCCATTGAAAAACGTCCAGAAATGTTTGAAGCTACTGACTGAATGAAAGGAGCTCTCATCTCACTCTCTTTGAATCTTCTTTATCATGCTAGGATTAGCAGGAAAAAGCAAAAAATTTCAGAATTGCACCTTGCAATGTGGAGATATTACTGTTTGTGCATTTACAATATTCATTGATTTTTGCCATTGAAAAACGTCCAGAAATGTTTGAAGCTACTGACTGAATGAAAGGAGCTGGCATCTCACTCTCTTTGAATCTTCTTTATCAAGCTAGGATTAGCAGGAAAAAGCAAAAAAATTCAGAATTGCACCTTGCAATGTGGAGATATTACTGTTTGTGCATTTACAATATTCATTGATTTTTGCCATTGAAAAACGTCCAGAAATGTTTGAAGCTACTGACTGAATGAAAAGAACTGGCATCTCACTCTCTTTGAATCTTCTTTATCATGCTAGGATTAGCAGGAAAAAGCAAAAAATTTCAGAATTGCACCTTGCAATGTGGAGATATTACTGTTTGTGCATTTACAATATTCATTGATTTTTGCCATTGAAAAACATCATGTTATTCATATACCAGAAATGTTTGAAGCTACTGACTGAATGAAAGGAGCTGGCATCTCACTCTCTTTGAATCTTCTTTATCATGCTAAGAGGAGCAGGAAAAAGCAAAAAATTTCAGAATTGCACCTTGCAATGTGGAGATATTACTGTTTGTGCATTTACAATATTCATTGATTTTTGCCATTGAAAAACGTCCAGAAATGTTTGAAGCTACTGACTGAATGAAAAGAGCTGGCATCTCACTCTCTTTGAATCTTCTTTATCATGCTAGGATTAGCAGGAAAAAGCAAAAAATTTCAGAATTACACCTTGCAATGTGGAGATATTACTGTTTGTGCATTTACAATATTCATTGATTTTTGCCATTGAAAAACGTCCAGAAATGTTTGAAGCTACTGACTGAATGAAAGGAGCTGGCATCTCACTCTCTTTGAATCTTCTTTATCATGCTAGGATTAGCAGGAAAAAGCAAAAAATTTCAGAATTGCACCTTGCAAAGTGGAGATATTACTGTTTGTGCATTTACAATATTCATTGATTTTTGCCATTGAAAAACGTCCAGAAATGTTTGAAGCTACTGACTGAATGAAAGGAGCTGGCATCTCACTCTCTTTGAATCTTCTTTATCATGCTAGGATTAGCAGGAAAAAGCAAAAAATTTCAGAATTGCACCTTGCAATGTGGAGATATTACTGTTTGTGCATTTACAATATTCATTGATTTTTGCCATTGAAAAACATCATGTTATTCATATACCAGAAATGTTTGAAGCTACTGACTGAATGAAAGGAGCTGGCATCTCACTCTCTTTGAATCTTCTTTATCATCCTAGGATTAGCAGGAAAAAGCAAAAAATTTCAGAATTGCACCTTGCAATGTGGAGATATTACTGTTTGTGCATTTACAATATTCATTGATTTTTGCCATTGAAAAACGTCCAGAAATGTTTGACGCTACTGACTGAATGAAAGGAGCTGGCATCTCACTCTCTTTGAATCTTCTTTATCAAGCTAGGATTAGCAGGAAAAAGCAAAACATTTCAGAATTGCACCTTGCAATGTGGAGATATTACTGTTTGCGCATTTACAATATTCATTGATTTTTGCCATTGAAAAACGTCCAGAAATGTTTGAAGCTACTGACTGAATGAAAGGAGCTGGCATCTCACTCTCTTTGAATCTTCTTTATCATGCTAGGATTAGCAAGAAAAAGCAAAAAATTTCAGAATTGCACCTTGCAATGTGGAGATATTACTGTTTGTGCATTTACAATATTCATTGATTTTTGCCATTGAAAAACATCATGTTATTCATATACCAGAAATGTTTGAAGCTACTGACTGAATGAAAGGAGCTGGCATCTCACTCTCTTTGAATCTTCTTTATCATGCTAAGAGGAGCAGGAAAAAGCAAAAAATTTCAGAATTGCACCTTGCAATGTGGAGATATTACTGTTTGTGCATTTACAATATTCATTGATTTTTGCCATTGAAAAACGTCCAGAAATGTTTGAAGCTACTGACTGAATGAAAGGAGCTGGCATCTCACTCTCTTTGAATCTTCTTTATCATGCTAGGATTAGCAGGAAAAAGCAAAAA
Organism: Phyllobates terribilis; assembly: GCF_046119375.1. NCBI lineage: Eukaryota > Metazoa > Chordata > Amphibia > Anura > Dendrobatidae > Phyllobates > Phyllobates terribilis. The sequence continues at coordinate 212,503 of NW_027364513.1, read as the reverse complement.
ATTTCAGAATTGCACCTTGCAATGTGGAGATATTACTGTTTGTGCATTTACAATATTCATTGATTTTTGCCATTGAAAAACGTCCAGAAATGTTTGAAGCTACTGACTGAATGAAAGGAGCTGGCATCTCACTCTCTTTGAATCTTCTTTATCATGCTAGGATTAGCAGGAAAAAGCAAAAAATTTCAGAATTGCACCTTGCAATGTGGAGATATTACTGTTTGTGCATTTACAATATTCATTGATTTTTGCCATTGAAAAACATCATGTTATTCATATACCAGAAATGTTTGAAGCTACTGACTGAATGAAAGGAGCTGGCATCTCACTCTCTTTGAATCTTCTTTATCATGCTAAGAGGAGCAGGAAAAAGCAAAAAATTTCAGAATTGCACCTTGCAATGTGGAGATATTACTGTTTGTGCATTTACAATATTCATTGATTTTTGCCATTGAAAAACGTCCAGAAATGTTTGAAGCTACTGACTGAATGAAAGGAGCTGGCATCTCACTCTCTTTGAATCTTCTTTATCATGCTAGGATTAGCAGGAAAAAGCAAAAAATTTCAGAATTGCACCTTGCAATGTGGAGATATTACTGTTTGTGCATTTACAATATTCATTGATTTTTGCCATTGAAAAACGTCCAGAAATGTTTGAAGCTACTGACTGAATGAAAGGAGCTGGCATCTCACTCTCTTTGAATCTTCTTTATCATGCTAGGATTAGCAGGAAAAAGCAAAAAATTTCAGAATTGCACCTTGCAATGTGGAGATATTACTGTTTGTGCATTTACAATATTCATTGATTTTTGCCATTGAAAAACGTCCAGAAATGTTTGAAGCTACTGACTGAATGAAAGGAGCTGGCATCTCACTCTCTTTGAATCTTCTTTATCATGCTAGGATTAGCAGGAAAAAGCAAAAAATTTCAGAATTGCACCTTGCAATGTGGAGATATTACTGTTTGTGCATTTACAATATTCATTGATTTTTGCCATTGAAAAACGTCCAGAAATGTTTGAAGCTACTGACTGAATGAAAGGAGCTGGCATCTCACTCTCTTTGAATCTTCTTTATCATGCTAGGATTAGCAGGAAAAAGCAAAAAATTTCAGAATTGCACCTTGCAATGTGGAGATATTACTGTTTGTGCATTTACAATATTCATTGATTTTTGTTATTGAAAAACGTCCATAAATGTTTGAAGCTACTGACTGAATGAAAGGAGCTGGCATCTCACTCTCTTTGAATCTTCTTTATCATGCTAGGATTAGCAGGAAAAAGCAAAAAATTTCAGAATTGCACCTTGCAATGTGGAGATATTACTGTTTGTGCATTTACAATATTCATTGATTTTTGCAATTGAAAAACGTCCAGAAATGTTTGAAGCTACTGACTGAAAGAAAGGAGCTGGCATCTCACTCTCTTTGAATCTTCTTTATCATGCTAGGATTAGCAGGAAAAAGCAAAAAATTTCAGAATTGCACCTTGCAATGCGGAGAAATTACTGTTTGTGCATTTACAATATTCATTGATTTTTGCCATTGAAAAACATCATGTTATTCATATACCAGAAATGTTTGAAGCTACTGACTGAATGAAAGGAGCTGGCATCTCACTCTCTTTGAATCTTCTTTATCATGCTAGGATTAGCAGGAAAAAGCAAAAAATTTCAGAATTGCACCTTGCAATGTGGAGATATTACTGTTTGTGCATTTACAATATTCATTGATTTTTGCCATTGAAAAACATCATGTTATTCATATACCAGAAATGTTTGAAGCTACTGACTGAATGAAAGGAGCTGGCATCTCACTCTCTTTGAATCTTCTTTATCATGCTAAGAGGAGCAGGAAAAAGCAAAAAATTTCAGAATTGCACCTTGCAATGTGGAGATATTACTGTTTGTGCATTTACAATATTCATTGATTTTTGCCATTGAAAAACGTCCAGAAATGTTTGAAGCTACTGACTGAATGAAAGGAGCTGGCATCTCACTCTCTTTGAATCTTCTTTATCATGCTAGGATTAGCAGGAAAAAGCAAAAAATTTCAGAATTGCACCTTGCAATGTGGAGATATTACTGTTTGTGCATTTACAATATTCATTGATTTTTGCCATTGAAAAACGTCCAGAAATGTTTGAAGCTACTGACTGAATGAAAGGAGCTGGCATCTCACTCTCTTTGAATCTTCTTTATCATGCTAGGATTAGCAGGAAAAAGCAAAAAATTTCAGAATTGCACCTTGCAATGTGGAGATATTACTGTTTGTGCATTTACAATATTCATTGATTTTTGCCATTGAAAAACGTCCAGAAATGTTTGAAGCTACTGACTGAATGAAAGGAGCTGGCATCTCACTCTCTTTGAATCTTCTTTATCATGCTAGGATTAGCAGGAAAAAGCAAAAAATTTCAGAATTGCACCTTGCAATGTGGAGATATTACTGTTTGTGCATTTACAATATTCATTGATTTTTGCCATTGAAAAACGTCCAGAAATGTTTGAAGCTACTGACTGAATGAAAGGAGCTGGCATCGCACTCTCTTTGAATCTTCTTTATCATGCTAGGATTAGCAGGAAAAAGCAAAAAATTTCAGAATTGCACCTTGCAATGTGGAGATATTACTGTTTGTGCATTTACAATATTCATTGATTTTTGTCATTGAAAAACGTCCAGAAATGTTTGAAGCTACTGACTGAATGAAAGGAGCTGGCATCTCACTCTCTTTGAATCTTCTTTATCATGCTAGGATTAGCAGGAAAAAGCAAAAAATTTCAGAATTGCACCTTGCAATGTGGAGATATTACTGTTTGTGCATTTACAATATTCATTGATTTTTGCCATTGAAAAACGTCCAGAAATGTTTGAAGCTACTGACTGAATGAAAGGAGCTGGCATCTCACCCTCTTTGAATCTTCTTTATCATGCTAGGATTAGCAGGAAAAAGCAAAAAATTTCAGAATTGCACCTTGCAATGCGGAGAAATTACTGTTTGTGCATTTACAATATTCATTGATTTTTGCCATTGAAAAACATCATGTTATTCATATACCAGAAATGTTTGAAGCTACTGACTGAATGAAAGGAGCTGGCATCTCACTCTCTTTGAATCTTCTTTATCATGCAAGGATTAGCAGGAAAAAGCAAAAAATTTCAGAATTGCACCTTGCAATGTGGAGATATTACTGTTTGTGCATTTACAATATTCATTGATTTTTGCCATTGAAAAACGTCCAGAAATGTTTGAAGCTACTGACTGAATGAAAGGAGCTGGCATCTCACTCTCTTTGAATCTTCTTTATCATGCTAGGATTAGCAGGAAAAAGCAAAAAATTTCAGAATTGCACCTTGCAATGTGGAGATATTACTGTTTGTGCATTTACAATATTCATTGATTTTTGCCATTGAAAAACATCATGTTATTCATATACCAGAAATGTTTGAAGCTACTGACTGAATGAAAGGAGCTGGCATCTCACTCTCTTTGAATCTTCTTTATCATGCTAAGAGGAGCAGGAAAAAGCAAAAAATTTCAGAATTGCACCTTGCAATGTGGAGATATTACTGTTTGTGCATTTACAATATTCATTGATTTTTGCCATTGAAAAACGTCCAGAAATGTTTGAAGCTACTGACTGAATGAAAGGAGCTGGCATCTCACTCTCTTTGAATCTTCTTTATCATGCTAGGATTAGCAGGAAAAAGCAAAAAATTTCAGAATTGCACCTTGCAATGTGGAGATATTACTGTTTGTGCATTTACAATATTCATTGATTTTTGCCATTGAAAAACGTCCAGAAATGTTTGAAGCTACTGACTGAATAAAAGGAGCTGGCATCTCACTCTCTTTGAATCTTCTTTATCATGCTAGGATTAGCAGGAAAAAGCAAAAAATTTCAGAATTGCACCTTGCAATGTGGAGATATTACTGTTTGTGCATTTACAATATTCATTGATTTTTGCCATTGAAAAACGTCCAGAAATGTTTGAAGCTACTGACTGAATGAAAGGAGCTGGCATCTCACTCTCTTTGAATCTTCTTTATCATGCTAGGATTAGCAGGAAAAAGCAAAAAATTTCAGAATTGCACCTTGCAATGTGGAGATATTACTGTTTGTGCATTTACAATATTCATTGATTTTTGTCATTGAAAAACGTCCAGAAATGTTTGAAGCTACTGACTGAATGAAAGGAGCTGGCATCTCACTCTCTTTGAATCTTCTTTATCATGCTAGGATTAGCAGGAAAAAGCAAAAAATTTCAGAATTGCGCCTTGCAATGTGGAGATATTACTGTTTGTGCATTTACAATATTCATTGATTTTTGCCATTGAAAAACGTCCAGAAATGTTTGAAGCTACTGACTGAATGAAAGGAGCTGGCATCTCACTCTCTTTGAATCTTCTTTATCATGCTAGGATTAGCAGGAAAAAGCAAAAAATTTCAGAATTGCACCTTGCAATGCGGAGAAATTACTGTTTGTGCATTTACAATATTCATTGATATTTGCCATTGAAAAACATCATGTTATTCATATACCAGAAATGTTTGAAGCTACTGACTGAATGAAAGGAGCTGGCATCTCACTCTCTTTGAATCTTCTTTATCATGCTAGGATTAGCAGGAAAAAGCAAAAAATTTCAGAATTGCACCTTGCAATGTGGAGATATTACTGTTTGTGCATTTACAATATTCATTGATTTTTGCCATTGAAAAACATCATGTTATTCATATACCAGAAATGTTTGAAGCTACTGACTGAATGAAAGGAGCTGGCATCTCACTCTCTTTGAATCTTCTTTATCATGCTAGGATTAGCAGGAAAAAGCAAAAAATTTCAGAATTGCGCCTTGCAATGTGGAGATATTACTGTTTGTGCATTTACAATATTCATTGATTTTTGCCATTGAAAAACGTCCAGAAATGTTTGAAGCTACTGACTGAATGAAAGGAGCTGGCATCTCACTCTCTTTGAATCTTCTTTATCATGCTAGGATTAGCAGGAAAAAGCAAAAAATTTCAGAATTGCACCTTGCAATCCGGAGAAATTACTGTTTGTGCATTTACAATATTCATTGATTTTTGCCATTGAAAAACATCATGTTATTCATATACCAGAAATGTTTGAAGCTACTGACTGAATGAAAGGAGCTGGCATCTCACTCTCTTTGAATCTTCTTTATCATGCTAGGATTAGCAGGAAAAAGCAAAAAATTTCAGAATTGCACCTTGCAATGTGGAGATATTACTGTTTGTGCATTTACAATATTCATTGATTTTTGCCATTGAAAAACATCATGTTATTCATATACCAGAAATGTTTGAAGCTACTGACTGAATGAAAGGAGCTGGCATCTCACTCTCTTTGAATCTTCTTTATCATGCTAAGAGGAGCAGGAAAAAGAAAAAATTTCAGAATTGCACCTTGCAATGTGGAGATATTACTGTTTGTGCATTTACAATATTCATTGATTTTTGCCATTGAAAAACGTCCAGAAATGTTTGAAGCTACTGACTGAATGAAAGGAGCTGGCATCTCACTCTCTTTGAATCTTCTTTATCATGCTAGGATTAGCAGGAAAAAGCAAAAAATTTCAGAATTGCACCTTGCAATGTGGAGATATTACTGTTTGTGCATTTACAATATTCATTGATTTTTGCCATTGAAAAACATCATGTTATTCATATACCAGAAATGTTTGAAGCTACTGACTGAATGAAAGGAGCTGGCATCTCACTCTCTTTGAATCTTCTTTATCATGCTAGGATTAGCAGGAAAAAGCAAAAAATTTCAGAATTGCACCTTGCAATGTGGAGATATTACTGTTTGTGCATTTACAATATTCATTGATTTTTGCCATTGAAAAACGTCCAGAAATGTTTGACGCTACTGACTGAATGAAAGGAGCTGGCATCTCACTCTCTTTGAATCTTCTTTATGAAGCTAGGATTAGCAGGAAAAAGCAAAACATTTCAGAATTGCACCTTGCAATGTGTAGATATTACTGTTTGTGCATTTACAATATTCATTGATTTTTGCCATTGAAAAACATCATGTTATTCATATACCAGAAATGTTTGAAGCTACTGACTGAATGAAAGGAGCTGGCATCTCACTCTCTTTAAATCTTCTTTATCATGCTAGGATTAGCAGGAAAAAGCAAAAAATTTCAGAATTGCACCTTGCAATGTGGAGATATTACTGTTTGTGCATTTACAATATTCATTGATTTTTGCCATTGAAAAACGTCCAGAAATGTTTGAAGCTACTGACTGAATGAAAGGAGCTGGCATCTCACTCTCTTTGAATCTTCTTTATCATGCTAGGATTAGCAGGAAAAAGCAAAAAATTTCAGAATTGCGCCTTGCAATGTGGAGATATTACTGTTTGTGCATTTACAATATTCATTGATTTTTGCCATTGAAAAACGTCCAGAAATGTTTGAAGCTACTGACTGAATGAAAGGAGCTGGCATCTCACTCTCTTTGAATCTTCTTTATCATGCTAGGATTAGCAGGAAAAAGCAAAAAATTTCAGAATTGCACCTTGCAATGCGGAGAAATTACTGTTTGTGCATTTACAATATTCATTGATTTTTGCCATTGAAAAACATCATGTTATTCATATACCAGAAATGTTTGAAGCTACTGACTGAATGAAAGGAGCTGGCATCTCACTCTCTTTGAATCTTCTTTATCATGCTAGGATTAGCAGGAAAAAGCAAAAAATTTCAGAATTGCACCTTGCAATGTGGAGATATTACTGTTTGTGCATTTACAATATTCATTGATTTTTGCCATTGAAAAACATCATGTTATTCATATACCAGAAATGTTTGAAGCTACTGACTGAATGAAAGGAGCTGGCATCTCACTCTCTTTGAATCTTCTTTATCATGCTAAGAGGAGCAGGAAAAAGCAAAAAATTTCAGAATTGCACCTTGCAATGTGGAGATATTACTGTTTGTGCATTTACAATATTCATTGATTTTTGCCATTGAAAAACGTCCAGAAATGTTTGAAGCTACTGACTGAATGAAAGGAGCTGGCATCTCACTCTCTTTGAATCTTCTTTATCATGCTAGGATTAGCAGGAAAAAGCAAAAAATTTCAGAATTGCACCTTGCAATGTGGAGATATTACTGTTTGTGCATTTACAATATTCATTGATTTTTGCCATTGAAAAACATCATGTTATTCATATACCAGAAATGTTTGAAGCTACTGACTGAATGAAAGGAGCTGGCATCTCACTCCCTTTGAATCTTCTTTATCATGCTAGGATTAGCAGGAAAAAGCAAAAAATTTCAGAATTGCACCTTGCAATGTGGAGATATTACTGTTTGTGCATTTACAATATTCATTGATTTTTGCCATTGAAAAACGTCCAGAAATGTTTGAAGCTACTGACTGAATGAAAGGAGCTGGCATCTCACTCTCTTTGAATCTTCTTTATCATGCTAGGATTAGCAGGAAAAAGCAAAAAATTTCAGAATTGCACCTTGCAATGTGGAGATATTACTGTTTGTGCATTTACAATATTCATTGATTTTTGCCATTGAAAAACGTCCAGAAATGTTTGACGCTACTGACTGAATGAAAGGAGCTGGCATCTCACTCTCTTTGAATCTTCTTTATCAAGCTAGGATTAGCAGGAAAAAGCAAAACATTTCAGAATTGCACCTTGCAATGCGGAGATATTACTGTTTGTGCATTTACAATATTCATTGATTTTTGCCATTGAAAAACGTCCAGAAATGTTTGAAGCTACTGACTGAATGAAAGGAGCTGGCATCTCACTCTCTTTGAATCTTCTTTATCATGCTAGGATTAGCAGGAAAAAGCAAAAAATTTCAGAATTGCACCTTGCAATGTGGAGATATTACTGTTTGTGCATTTACAATATTCATTGATTTTTGCCATTGAAAAACATCATGTTATTCATATACCAGAAATGTTTGAAGCTACTGACTGAATGAAAGGAGCTGGCATCTCACTCTCTTTGAATCTTCTTTATCATGCTAAGAGGAGCAGGAAAGAGCAAAAAATTTCAGAATTGCACCTTGCAATGTGGAGATATTACTGTTTGTGCATTTACAATATTCATTGATTTTTGCCATTGAAAAACGTCCAGAAATGTTTGAAGCTACTGACTGAATGAAAGGAGCTGGCATCTCACTCTCTTTGAATCTTCTTTATCATGCTAGGATTAGCAGGAAAAAGCAAAAAATTTCAGAATTGCACCTTGCAATGTGGAGATATTACTGTTTGTGCATTTACAATATTCATTGATTTTTGCCATTGAAAAACGTCCAGAAATGTTTGAAGCTACTGACTGAATGAAAGGAGCTGGCATCTCACTCTCTTTGAATCTTCTTTATCAAGCTAGGATTAGCAGGAAAAAGCAAAAAATTTCAGAATTGCACCTTGCAATGCGGAGATATTACTGTTTGTGCATTTACAATATTCATTGATTTTTGCCATTGAAAAACGTCCAGAAATGTTTGAAGCTACTGACTGAATGAAAGGAGCTGGCATCTCACTCTCTTTGAATCTTCTTTATCATGGTAGGATTAGCAGGAAAAAGCAAAAAATTTCAGAATTGCACCTTGCAATGTGGAGATATTACTGTTTGTGCATTTACAATATTCATTGATTTTTGCCATTGAAAAACGTCCAGAAATGTTTGAAGCTACTGACTGAATGAAAGGAGCTGGCATCTCACTCTCTTTGAATCTTCTTTATCATGCTAGGATTAGCAGGAAAAAGCAAAAAATTTCAGAATTGCGCCTTGCAATGTGGAGATATTACTGTTTGTGCATTTACAATATTCATTGATTTTTGCCATTGAAAAACGACCAGAAATGTTTGAAGCTACTGACTGAATGAAAGGAGCTGGCATCTCACTCTCTTTGAATCTTCTTTATCATGCTAGGATTAGCAGGAAAAAGCAAAAAATTTCAGAATTGCACCTTGCAATGCGGAGAAATTACTGTTTGTGCATTTACAATATTCATTGATTTTTGCCATTGAAAAACATCATGTTATTCATATACCAGAAATGTTTGAAGCTACTGACTGAATGAAAGGAGCTGGCATCTCACTCTCTTTGAATCTTCTTTATCATGCTAGGATTAGCAGGAAAAAGCAAAAAATTTCAGAATTGCACCTTGCAATGTGGAGATATTACTGTTTGTGCATTTACAATATTCATTGATTTTTGCCATTGAAAAACATCATGTTATTCATATACCAGAAATGTTTGAAGCTACTGACTGAATGAAAGGAGCTGGCATCTCACTCTCTTTGAATCTTCTTTATCATGCTAAGAGGAGCAGGAAAAAGCAAAAAATTTCAGAATTGCACCTTGCAATGTGGAGATATTACTGTTTGTGCATTTACAATATTCATTGATTTTTGCCATTGAAAAACGTCCAGAAATGTTTGAAGCTACTGACTGAATGAAAGGAGCTGGCATCTCACTCTCTTTGAATCTTCTTTATCATGCTAGGATTAGCAGGAAAAAGCAAAAAATTTCAGAATTGCACCTTGCAATGTGGAGATATTACTGTTTGTGCATTTACAATATTCATTGATTTTTGCCATTGAAAAACATCATGTTATTCATATACCAGAAATGTTTGAAGCTACTGACTGAATGAAAGGAGCTGGCATCTCACTCTCTTTGAATCTTCTTTATCATGCTAGGATTAGCAGGAAAAAGCAAAAAATTTCAGAATTGCACCTTGCAATGCGGAGATATTACTGTTTGTGCATTTACAATATTCATTGATTTTTGCCATTGAAAAACGTCCAGAAATGTTTGAAGCTACTGACTGAATGAAAGGAGCTGGCATCTCACTCTCTTTGAATCTTCTTTATCATGGTAGGATTAGCAGGAAAAAGCAAAAAATTTCAGAATTGCACCTTGCAATGTGGAGATATTACTGTTTGTGCATTTACAATATTCATTGATTTTTGCCATTGAAAAACGTCCAGAAATGTTTGACGCTACTGACTGAATGAAAGGAGCTGGCATCTCACTCTCTTTGAATCTTCTTTATCAAGCTAGGATTAGCAGGAAAAAGCAAAACATTTCAGAATTGCACCTTGCAATGTGGAGATATTACTGTTTGTGCATTTACAATATTCATTGATTTTTGCCATTGAAAAACGTCCAGAAATGTTTGAAGCTACTGACTGAATGAAAGGAGCTGGCATCTCACTCTCTTTGAATCTTCTTTATCATGCTAGGATTAGCAGGAAAAAGCAAAAAATTTCAGAATTGCACCTTGCAATGTGGAGATATTACTGTTTGTGCATTTACAATATTCATTGATTTTTGCCATTGAAAAACATCATGTTATTCATATACCAGAAATGTTTGAAGCTACTGACTGAATGAAAGGAGCTGGCATCTCACTCTCTTTGAATCTTCTTTATCATGCTAAGAGGAGCAGGAAAAAGCAAACAATTTCAGAATTGCACCTTGCAATGTGGAGATATTACTGTTTGTGCATTTACAATATTCATTGATTTTTGCCATTGAAAAACGTCCAGAAATGTTTGAAGCTACTGACTGAATGAAAGGAGCTGGCATCTCACTCTCTTTGAATCTTCTTTATCATGCTAGGATTAGCAGGAAAAAGCAAAAAATTTCAGAATTGCACCTTGCAATGTGGAGATATTACTGTTTGTGCATTTACAATATTCATTGATTTTTGCCATTGAAAAACATCATGTTATTCATATACCAGAAATGTTTGAAGCTACTGACTGAATGAAAGGAGCTGGCATCTCACTCTCTTTGAATCTTCTTTATCATGCTAAGAGAAGCAGGAAAAAGCAAAAAATTTCAGAATTGCACCTTGCAATGTGGAGATATTACTGTTTGTGCATTTACAATATTCATTGATTTTTGCCATTGAAAAACGTCCAGAAATGTTTGAAGCTACTGACTGAATGAAAGGAGCTGGCATCTCACTCTCTTTGAATCTTCTTTATCATGCTAGGATTAGCAGGAAAAAGCAAAAAATTTCAGAATTGCACCTTGCAATGTGGAGATATTACTGTTTGTGCATTTACAATATTCATTGATTTTTGCCATTGAAAAACATCATGTTATTCATATACCAGAAATGTTTGAAGCTACTGACTGAATGAAAGGAGCTGGCATCTCACTCTCTTTGAATCTTCTTTATCATGCTAAGAGAAGCAGGAAAAAGCAAAAAATTTCAGAATTGCACCTTGCAATGTGGAGATATTACTGTTTGTGCATTTACAATATTCATTGATTTTTGCCATTGAAAAACGTCCAGAAATGTTTGAAGCTACTGACTGAATGAAAGGAGCTGGCATCTCACTCTCTTTGAATCTTCTTTATCATGCTAGGATTAGCAGGAAAAAGCAAAAAATTTCAGAATTGCACCTTGCAATGTGGAGATATTACTGTTTGTGCATTTACAATATTCATTGATTTTTGCCATTGAAAAACGTCCAGAAATGCTTGAAGCTACTGACTGAATGAAAGGAGCTGGCATCTCACTCTCTTTGAATCTTCTTTATCATGCTAGGATTAGCAGGAAAAAGCAAAAAATTTCAGAATTGCACCTTGCAATGTGGAGATATTACTGTTTGTGCATTTACAATATTCATTGATTTTTGCCATTGAAAAACGTCCAGAAATGTTTGAAGCTACTGACTGAATGAAAGGAGCTGGCATCTCACTCTCTTTGAATCTTCTTTATCATGCTAGGATTAGCAGGAAAAAGCAAAAAATTTCAGAATTGCACCTTGCAATGTGGAGATATTACTGTTTGTGCATTTACAATATTCATTGATTTTTGCCATTGAAAAACGTCCAGAAATGTTTGAAGCTACTGACTGAATGAAAGGAGCTGGCATCTCACTCTCTTTGAATCTTCTTTATCATGCTAGGATTAGCAGGAAAAAGCAAAAAATTTCAGAATTGCACCTTGCAATGTGGAGATATTACTGTTTGTGCATTTACAATATTCATTGATTTTTGCCATTGAAAAACGTCCAGAAATGTTTGAAGCTACTGACTGAATGAAAGGAGCTGGCATCTCACTCTCTTTGAATCTTCTTTATCATGCTAGGATTAGCAGGAAAAAGCAAAAAATTTCAGAATTGCACCTTGCAATGTGGAGATATTACTGTTTGTGCATTTACAATATTCATTGATTTTTGTCATGGAAAAACGTCCAGAAATGTTTGAAGCTACTGACTGAATGAAAGGAGCTGGCATCTCACTCTCTTTGAATCTTCTTTATCATGCTAGGATTAGCAGGAAAAAGCAAAAAATTTCAGAATTGCACCTTGCAATGTGGAGATATTACTGTTTGTGCATTTACAATATTCATTGATTTTTGCCATTGAAAAACGTCCAGAAATGTTTGAAGCTACTGACTGAATGAAAGGAGCTGGCATCTCACTCTCTTTGAATCTTCTTTATCATGCTAGGATTAGCAGGAAAAAGCAAAAAATTTCAGAATTGCACCTTGCAATGCGGAGAAATTACTGTTTGTGCATTTACAATATTCATTGATTTTTGCCATTGAAAAACATCATGTTATTCATATACCAGAAATGTTTGAAGCTACTGACTGAATGAAAGGAGATGGCATCTCACTCTCTTTGAATCTTCTTTATCATGCTAGGATTAGCAGGAAAAAGCAAAAAATTTCAGAATTGCACCTTGCAATGTGGAGATATTACTGTTTGTGCATTTACAATATTCATTGATTTTTGCCATTGAAAAACGTCCAGAAATGTTTGAAGCTACTGACTGAATGAAAGGAGCTGGCATCTCACTCTCTTTGAATCTTCTTTATCATGCTAGGATTAGCAGGAAAAAGCAAAAAATTTCAGAATTGCACCTTGCAATGTGGAGATATTACTGTTTGTGCATTTACAATATTCATTGATTTTTGCCATTGAAAAATGTCCAGAAATGTTTGAAGCTACTGACTGAATGAAAGGAGCTGGCATCTCACTCTCTTTGAATCTTCTTTATCATGCTAGGATTAGCAGGAAAAAGCAAAAAAATTTCAGAATTGCACCTTGCAATGTGGAGATATTACTGTTTGTGCATTTACAATATTCATTGAATTTTGCCATTGAAAAACGTCCAGAAATGTTTGAAGCTACTGACTGAATGAAAGGAGCTGGCATCTCACTCTCTTTGAATCTTCTTTATCATGCTAGGATTAGCAGGAAAAAGCAAAAAATTTCAGAATTGCACTTTGCAATGTGGAGATATTACTGTTTGTGCATTTACAATATTCATTGATTTTTGCCATTGAAAAACGTCCAGAAATGTTTGAAGCTACTGACTGAATGAAAGGAGCTGGCATCTCACTCTCTTTGAATCTTCTTTATCATGCTAGGATTAGCAGGAAAAAGCAAAAAATTTCAGAATTGCACCTTGCAATGCGGAGAAATTACTGTTTGTGCATTTACAATATTCATTGATTTTTGCCATTGAAAAACGTCCAGAAATGATTGAAGCTACTGACTGAATGAAAGGAGCTGGCATCTCACTCTCTTTGAATCTTCTTTATCATGCTAGGATTAGCAGGAAAAAGCAAAAAATTTCAGAATTGCACCTTGCAATGTGGAGATATTACTGTTTGTGCATTTACAATATTCATTGATTTTTGCCATTGAAAAATGTCCAGAAATGTTTGAAGCTACTGACTGAATGAAAGGAGCTGGCATCTCACTCTCTTTGAATCTTCTTTATCATGCTAGGATTAGCAGGAAAAAGCAAAAAAATTTCAGAATTGCACCTTGCAATGTGGAGATATTACTGTTTGTGCATTTACAATATTCATTGAATTTTGCCATTGAAAAACGTCCAGAAATGTTTGAAGCTACTGACTGAATGAAAGGAGCTGGCATCTCACTCTCTTTGAATCTTCTTTATCATGCTAGGATTAGCAGGAAAAAGCAAAAAATTTCAGAATTGCACTTTGCAATGTGGAGATATTACTGTTTGTGCATTTACAATATTCATTGATTTTTGCCATTGAAAAACGTCCAGAAATGTTTGAAGCTACTGACTGAATGAAAGGAGCTGGCATCTCACTCTCTTTGAATCTTCTTTATCATGCTAGGATTAGCAGGAAAAAGCAAAAAATTTCAGAATTGCACCTTGCAATGCGGAGAAATTACTGTTTGTGCATTTACAATATTCATTGATTTTTGCCATTGAAAAACATCATGTTATTCATATACCAGAAATGTTTGAAGTTACTGACTGAATGAAAGGAGCTGGCATCTCACTCTCTTTGAATCTTCTTTATCATGCTAGGATTAGCAGGAAAAAGCAAAAAATTTCAGAATTGCACCTTGCAATGTTGAGATATTACTGTTTGTGCATTTACAATATTCATTGATTTTTGCCATTGAAAAACATCATGTTATTCATATAATAGAAATGTTTGAAGCTACTGACTGAATGAAAGAAGCTGGCATCTCACTCTCTTTGAATCTTCTTTATCATGCTAAGAGGAGCAGGAAAAAGCAAAAAATTTCAGAATTGCACCTTGCAATGTGGAGATATTACTGTTTGTGCATTTACAATATTCATTGATTTTTGCCATTGAAAAACGTCCAGAAATGTTTGAAGCTACTGACTGAATGAAAGGAGCTGGCATCTCACTCTCTTTGAATCATCTTTATCATGCTAGGATTAGCAGGAAAAAGCAAAAAATTTCAGAATTGCACCTTGCAATGTGGAGATATTACTGTTTGTGCATTTACAATATTCATTGATTTTTGCCATTGAAAAACATCCAGAAATGTTTGAAGCTACTGACTGAATGAAAGGAGCTGGCATCTCACTCTCTTTGAATCTTCTTTATCATGCTAGGATTAGCAGGAAAAAGCAAAAAATTTCAGAATTGCACCTTGCAATGTGGAGATATTACTGTTTGTGCATTTGCAATATTCATTGATTTTTGCCATTGAAAAACGTCCAGAAATGTTTGAAGCTACTGACTGAATGAAAGGAGCTGGCATCTCACTCTCTTTGAATCTTCTTTATCATGCTAGGATTAGCAGGAAAAAGCAAAAAATTTCAGAATTGCACCTTGCAATGTAGAGATATTACTGTTTGTGCATTTACAATATTCATTGATTTTTGCCATTGAAAAACGTCCAGAAATGTTTGAAGCTACTGACTGAATGAAAGGAGCTGGCATCTCACTCTCTTTGAATCTTCTTTATCATGCTAGGATTAGCAGGAAAAAGCAAAAAATTTCAGAATTGCACCTTGCAATGTGGAGATATTACTGTTTGTGCATTTACAATATTCATTGATTTTTGTCATTGAAAAACGTCCAGAAATGTTTGAAGCTACTGACTGAATGAAAGGAGCTGGCATCTCACTCTCTTTGAATCTTCTTTATCATGCTAGGATTAGCAGGAAAAAGCAAAAAATTTCAGAATTGCACCTTGCAATGCGGAGAAATTACTGTTTGTGCATTTACAATATTCATTGATTTTTGCCATTGAAAAACATCATGTTATTCATATACCAGAAATGTTTGAAGCTACTGACTGAATGAAAGGAGCTGGCATCTCACTCTCTTTGAATCTTCTTTATCATGCTAGGATTAGCAGGAAAAAGCAAAAAATTTCAGAATTGCACCTTGCAATGTGGAGATATTACTGTTTGTGCATTTACAATGTTCATTGATTTTTGCCATTGAAAAACGTCCAGAAATGTTTGAAGCTACTGACTGAATGAAAGGAGCTGGCATCTCACTCTCTTTGAATCTTCTTTATCATGCTAAGAGGAGCAGGAAAAAGCAAAAAAATTCAGAATTGCACCTTGCAATGTGGAGATATTACTGTTTGTGCATTTACAATATTAATTGATTTTTGCCATTGAAAAACGTCCAGAAATGTTTGAAGCTACTGACTGAATGAAAGGAGCTGGCATCTTACTCTCTTTGAATCTTCTTTATCATGCTAGGATTAGCAGGAAAAAGCAAAAAATTTCAGAATTGCACCTTGCAATGTGGAGATATTACTGTTTGTGCATTTACAATATTCATTGATTTTTGCCATTGAAAAACGTCCAGAAATGTTTGAAGCTACTGACTGAATAAAAGGAGCTGGCATCTCACTCTCTTTGAATCTTCTTTATCATGCTAGGATTAGCAGGAAAAAGCAAAAAATTTCAGAATTGCACCTTGCAATGTGGAGATATTACTGTTTGTGCATTTACAATATTCATTGATTTTTGCCATTGAAAAACATCATGTTATTCATATACCAGAAATGTTTGAAGCTACTGACTGAATGAAAGGAGCTGGCATCTCACTCTCTTTGAATCTTCTTTATCATGCTAAGAGGAGCAGGAAAAAGCAAAAAAATTCAGAATTGCACCTTGCAATGTGGAGATATTACTGTTTGTGCATTTACAATATTCATTGATTTTTGCCATTGAAAAACATCATGTTATTCATATACCAGAAATGTTTGAAGCTACTGACTGAATGAAAGGAGCTGGCATCTCACTCTCTTTGAATCTTCTTTATCATGCTAGGATTAGCAGGAAAAAGCAAAAAATTTCAGAATTGCACCTTGCAATGTGGAGATATTACTGTTTGTGCATTTACAATATTCATTAATTTTTGCCATTGAAAAACGTCCAGAAATGTTTGAAGCTACTGACTGAATGAAAGGAGCTGGCATCTCACTCTCTTTGAATCTTCTTTATCATGCTAGGATTAGCAGGAAAAAGCAAAAAATTTCAGAATTGCACCTTGCAATGTGGAGATATTACTGTTTGTGCCTTTACAATATTCATTGATTTTTGCCATTGAAAAACGTCCAGAAATGTTTGAAGCTACTGACTGAATGAAAGGAGCTGGCATCTCACTCTCTTTGAATCTTCTTTATCATGCTAGGATTAGCAGGAAAAAGCAAAAAATTTCAGAATTGCACCTTGCAATGCGGAGAAATTACTGTTTGTGCATTTACAATATTCATTGATTTTTGCCATTGAAAAACATCATGTTATTCATATACCAGAAATGTTTGAAGCTACTGACTGAATGAAAGGAGCTGGCATCTCACTCTCTTTGAATCTTCTTTATCATGCTAGGATTAGCATGAAAAAGCAAAAAATTTCAGAATTGCACCTTGCAATGTGGAGATATTACTGTTTGTGCATTTACAATATTCATTGATTTTTGCCATTGAAAAACATCATGTTATTCATATACCAGAAATGTTTGAAGCTACTGACTGAATGAAAGGAGCTGGCATCTCACTCTCTTTGAATCTTCTTTATCATGCTAAGAGGAGCAGGAAAAAGCAAAAAATTTCAGAATTGCACCTTGCAATGTGGAGATATTACTGTTTGTGAATTTACAATATTCATTGATTTTTGCCATTGAAAAACGTCCAGAAATGTTTGAAGCTACTGACTGAATTAAAGGAGCTAGCATCTCACTCTCTTTGAATCTTCTTTATCATGCTAGGATTAGCAGGAAAAATCAAAAAATTTCAGAATTGCACCTTGCAATGTGGAGATATTACTGTTTGTGCATTTACAATATTCATTGATTTTTGCCATTGAAAAACGTCCAGAAATGTTTGAAGCTACTGACTGAATGAAAGGAGCTGGCATCTCACTCTCTTTGAATTTTCTTTATCATGCTAGGATTAGCAGGAAAAAGCAAAAAATTTCAGAATTGCACCTTGCAATGTGGAGATATTACTGTTTGTGCATTTACAATATTCATTGATTTTTGCCATTGAAAAACGTCCAGAAATGTTTGAAGCTACTGACTGAATGAAAGGAGCTGGCATCTCACTCTCTTTGAATCTTCTTTATCATGCTAGGATTAGCAGGAAAAAGCAAAAAATTTCAGAATTGCACCTTGCAATGTGGAGATATTACTGTTTGTGCATTTACAATATTCATTGATTTTTGTCATTGAAAAACGTCCAGAAATGTTTGAAGCTACTGACTGAATGAAAGGAGCTGGCATCTCACTCTCTTTGAATCTTCTTTATCATGCTAGGATTAGCAGGAAAAAGCAAAAAATTTCAGAATTGCACCTTGCAATGCGGAGAAATTACTGTTTGTGCATTTACAATATTCATTGATTTTTGCCATTGAAAAACATCATGTTATTCATATACCAGAAATGTTTGAAGCTACTGACTGAATGAAAGGAGCTGGCATCTCACTCTCTTTGAATGTTCTTTATCATGCTAGGATTAGCAGGAAAAAGCAAAAAATTTCAGAATTGCACCTTGCAATGTGGAGATATTACTGTTTGTGCATTTACAATATTCATTGATTTTTGCCATTGAAAAACGTCCAGAAATGTTTGAAGCTACTGACTGAATGAAAGGAGCTGGCATCTCACTCTCTTTGAATCTTCTTTATCATTCTAGGATTAGCAGGAAAAAGCAAAAAATTTCAGAATTGCACCTTGCAATGTGGAGATATTACTGTTTGTGCATTTACAATATTCATTGATTTTTGCCATTGAAAAACATCATGTTATTCATATACCAGAAATGTTTGAAGCTACTGACTGAATGAAAGGAGCTGGCATCTCACTCTCTTTGAATCTTCTTTATCATGCTAAGAGGAGCAGGAAAAAGCAAAAAAATTCAGAATTGCACCTTGCAATGTGGAGATATTACTGTTTGTGCATTTACAATATTAATTGATTTTTGCCATTGAAAAACGTCCAGAAATGTTTGAAGCTACTGACTGAATGAAAGGAGCTGGCATCTCACTCTCTTTGAATCTTCTTTATCATGCTAGGATTAGCAGGAAAAAGCAAAAAATTTCAGAATTGCACCTTGCAATGTGGAGATATTACTGTTTGTGCATTTACAATATTCATTGATTTTTGCCATTGAAAAACGTCCAGAAATGTTTGAAGCTACTGACTGAATAAAAGGAGCTGGCATCTCACTCTCTTTGAATCTTCTTTATCATGCTAGGATTAGCAGGAAAAAGCAAAAAATTTCAGAATTGCACCTTGCAATGTGGAGATATTACTGTTTGTGCATTTACAATATTCATTGATTTTTGCCATTGAAAAACGTCCAGAAATGTTTGAAGCTACTGACTGAATGAAAGGAGCTGGCATCTCACTCTCTTTGAATCTTCTTTATCATGCTAGGATTAGCAGGAAAAAGCAAAAAATTTCAGAATTGCACCTTGCAATGTGGAGATATTACTGTTTGTGCATTTACAATATTCATTAATTTTTGTCATTGAAAAACGTCCAGAAATGTTTGAAGCTACTGACTGAATGAAAGGAGCTGGCATCTCACTCTCTTTGAATCTTCTTTATCATGCTAGGATTAGCAGGAAAAAGCAAAAAATTTCAGAATTGCACCTTGCAATGTGAAGATATTACTGTTTGTGCATTTACAATATTCATTGATTTTTGCCATTGAAAAACGTCCAGAAATGTTTGAAGCTACTGACTGAATGAAAGGAGCTGGCATCTCACTCTCTTTGAATCTTCTTTATCATGCTAGGATTAGCAGGAAAAAGCAAAAAATTTCAGAATTGCACCTTGCAATGCGGAGAAATTACTGTTTGTGCATTTACAATATTCATTGATTTTTGCCATTGAAAAACATCATGTTATTCATATACCAGAAATGTTTGAAGCTACTGACTGAATGAAAGGAGCTGGCATCTCACTCTCTTTGAATCTTCTTTATCATGCTAGGATTAGCAGGAAAAAGCAAAAAATTTCAGAATTGCACCTTGCAATGTGGAGATATTACTGTTTGTGCATTTACAATATTCATTGATTTTTGCCATTGAAAAACATCATGTTATTCATATACCAGAAATGTTTGAAGCTACTGACTGAATGAAAGGAGCTGGCAACTCAATCTCTTTGAATCTTCTTTATCATGCTAAGAGGAGCAGGAAAAAGCAAAAAATTTCAGAATTGCACCTTGCAATGTGGAGATATTACTGTTTGTGCATTTACAATATTCATTGATTTTTGCCATTGAAAAACGTCCAGAAATGTTTGAAGCTACTGACTGAATGAAAGGAGCTAGCATCTCACTCTCTTTGAATCTTCTTTATCATGCTAGGATTAGCAGGAAAAAGCAAAAAATTTCAGAATTGCACCTTGCAATGTGGAGATATTACTGTTTGTGCATTTACAATATTCATTGATTTTTGCCATTGAAAAACGTCCAGAAATGTTTGAAGCTACTGACTGAATGAAAGGAGCTGGCATCTCACTCTCTTTGAATCTTCTTTATCATGCTAGGATTAGCAGGAAAAAGCAAAAAATTTCAGAATTGCACCTTGCAATGTGGAGATATTACTGTTTGTGCATTTACAATATTCATTGATTTTTGCCATTGAAAAACGTCCAGAAATGTTTGAAGCCACTGACTGAATGAAAGGAGCTGGCATCTCACTCTCTTTGAATCTTCTTTATCATGCTAGGATTAGCAGGAAAAAGCAAAAAATTTCAGAATTGCCCCTTGCAATGTGGAGATATTACTGTTTGTGCATTTACAATATTCATTGATTTTTGCCATTGAAAAATGTCCAGAAATGTTTGAAGCTACTGACTGAATGAAAGGAGCTGGCATCTCACTCTCTTTGAATCTTCTTTATCATGCTAGGATTAGCAGGAAAAAGCAAAAAATTTCAGAATTGCACCTTGCAATGCGGAGAAATTACTGTTTGTGCATTTACAATATTCATTGATTTTTGCCATTGAAAAACATCATGTTATTCATATACCAGAAATGTTTGAAGCTACTGACTGAATGAAAGGAGCTGGCATCTCACTCTCTTTGAATCTTCTTTATCATGCTAGGATTAGCAGGAAAAAGCAAAAAATTTCAGAATTGCACCTTGCAATGTGGAGATATTACTGTTTGTGCATTTACAATATTCATTGATTTTTGCCATTGAAAAACGTCCAGAAATGTTTGAAGCTACTGACTGAATGAAAGGAGCTGGCATCTCACTCTCTTTGAATCTTCTTTATCATGCTAGTATTAGCAGGAAAAAGCAAAAAATTTCAGAATTGCACCTTGCAATGTGGAGATATTACTGTTTGTGCATTTACAATATTCATTGATTTTTGCCATTGAAAAACATCATGTTATTCATATACCAGAAATGTTTGAAGCTACTGACTGAATGAAAGGAGCTGGCATCTCACTCTCTTTGAATCTTCTTTATCATGCTAAGAGGAGCAGGAAAAAGCAAAAAATTTCAGAATTGCACCTTGCAATGTGGAGATATTACTGTTTGTGCATTTACAATATTCATTGATTTTTGCCATTGAAAAACGTCCAGAAATGTTTGAAGCTACTGACTGAATGAAAGGAGCTGGCATCTCACTCTCTTTGAATCTTCTTTATCATGCTAGGATTAGCAGGAAAAAGCAAAAAATTTCAGAATTGCACCTTGCAATGTGGAGATATTACTGTTTGTGCATTTACAATATTCATTGATTTTTGCCATTGAAAAACGTCCAGAAATGTTTAAAGCTACTGACTGAATGAAAGGAGCCGGCATCTCACTCTCTTTGAATCTTCTTTATCATGCTAGGATTAGCAGGAAAAAGCAAAAAATTTCAGAATTGCACCTTGCAATGTGGAGATATTACTGTTTGTGCATTTACAATATTCATTGATTTTTGCCATTGAAAAACGTCCAGAAATGTTTGAAGCTACTGACTGAATGAAAGGAGCTGGCATCTCACTCTCTTTGAATCTTCTTTATCATGCTAGGATTAGCAGGAAAAAGCAAAACATTTCAGAATTGCACCTTGCAATGCGGAGAAATTACTGTTTGTGCATTTACAATATTCATTGATTTTTGCCATTGAAAAACATCATGTTATTCATATACCAGAAATGTTTGAAGCTACTGACTGAATGAAAGGAGCTGGCATCTCACTCTCTTTGAATCTTCTTGATCATGCTAGGATTAGCAGGAAAAAGCAAAAAATTTCAGAATTGCACCTTGCAATGTGGAGATATTACTGTTTGTGCATTTACAATATTCATTGATTTTTGCCATTGAAAAACATCATGTTATTCATATACCAGAAATGTTTGAAGCTACTGACTGAATGAAAGGAGCTGGCATCTCACTCTCTTTGAATCTTCTTTATCATGCTAAGAGGAGCAGGAAAAAGCAAAAAATTTCAGAATTGCACCTTGCAATGTGGAGATATTACTGTTTGTGCATTTACAATATTCATTAATTTTTGTCATTGAAAAACGTCCAGAAATGTTTGAAGCTACTGACTGAATGAAAGGAGCTGGCATCTCACTCTCTTTGAATCTTCTTTATCATGCTAGGATTAGCAGGAAAAAGCAAAAAATTTCAGAATTGCACCTTGCAATGTGGAGATATTACTGTTTGTGCATTTACAATATTCATTGATTTTTGCCATTGAAAAACGTCCAGAAATGTTTGAAGCTACTGACTGAATGAAAGGAGCTGGCATCTCACTCTCTTTGAATCTTCTTTATCATGCTAGGATTAGCAGGAAAAAGCAAAAAATTTCAGAATTGCACCTTGCAATGCGGAGAAATTACTGTTTGTGCATTTACAATATTCATTGATTTTTGCCATTGAAAAACATCATGTTATTCATATACCAGAAATGTTTGAAGCTACTGACTGAATGAAAGGAGCTGGCATCTCACTCTCTTTGAATCTTCTTTATCATGCTAGGATTAGCAGGAAAAAGCAAAAAATTTCAGAATTGCACCTTGCAATGTGGAGATATTACTGTTTGTGCATTTACAATATTCATTGATTTTTGCCATTGAAAAACATCATGTTATTCATATACCAGAAATGTTTGAAGCTACTGACTGAATGAAAGGAGCTGGCATCTCAATCTCTTTGAATCTTCTTTATCATGCTAAGAGGAGCAGGAAAAAGCAAAAAATTTCAGAATTGCACCTTGCAATGTGGAGATATTACTGTTTGTGCATTTACAATATTCATTGATTTTTGCCATTGAAAAACGTCCAGAAATGTTTGAAGCTACTGACTGAATGAAAGGAGCTGGCATCTCACTCTCTTTGAATCTTCTTTATCATGCTAGGATTAGCAGGAAAAAGCAAAAAATTTCAGAATTGCACCTTGCAATGTGGAGATATTACTGTTTGTGCATTTACAATATTCATTGATTTTTGCCATTGAAAAACGTCCAGAAATGTTTGAAGCCACTGACTGAATGAAAGGAGCTGGCATCTCACTCTCTTTGAATCTTCTTTATCATGCTAGGATTAGCAGGAAAAAGCAAAAAATTTCAGAATTGCCCCTTGCAATGTGGAGATATTACTGTTTGTGCATTTACAATATTCATTGATTTTTGC
Organism: Phyllobates terribilis; assembly: GCF_046119375.1. Lineage (NCBI taxonomy): Eukaryota > Metazoa > Chordata > Amphibia > Anura > Dendrobatidae > Phyllobates > Phyllobates terribilis. Next base: position 189,097 of record NW_027364513.1, on the reverse strand, counting down.
CATTGAAAAACGTCCAGAAATGTTTGAAGCTACTGACTGAATGAAAGGAGCTGGCATCTCACTCTCTTTGAATCTTCTTTATCATGCTAGGATTAGCAGGAAAAAGCAAAAAATTTCAGAATTGCACCTTGCAATGCGGAGAAATTACTGTTTGTGCATTTACAATATTCATTGATTTTTGCCATTGAAAAACATCATGTTATTCATATACCAGAAATGTTTGAAGCTACTGACTGAATGAAAGGAGCTGGCATCTCACTCTCTTTGAATCTTCTTTATCATGCTAGGATTAGCAGGAAAAAGCAAAAAATTTCAGAATTGCACCTTGCAATGTGGAGATATTACTGTTTGTGCATTTACAATATTCATTGATTTTTGCCATTGAAAAACATCATGTTATTCATATACCAGAAATGTTTGAAGCTACTGACTGAATGAAAGGAGCTGGCATCTCACTCTCTTTGAATCTTCTTTATCATGCTAAGAGGAGCAGGAAAAAGCAAAAAATTTCAGAATTGCACCTTGCAATGTGGAGATATTACTGTTTGTGCATTTACAATATTCATTGATTTTTGCCATTGAAAAACGTCCAGAAATGTTTGAAGCTACTGACTGAATGAAAGGAGCTGGCATCTCACTCTCTTTGAATCTTCTTTATCATGCTAGGATTAGCAGGAAAAAGCAAAAAATTTCAGAATTGCACCTTGCAATGTGGAGATATTACTGTTTGTGCATTTACAATATTCATTGATTTTTGCCATTGAAAAACGTCCAGAAATGTTTAAAGCTACTGACTGAATGAAAGGAGCTGGCATCTCACTCTCTTTGAATCTTCTTTATCATGCTAGGATTAGCAGGAAAAAGCAAAAAATTTCAGAATTGCACCTTGCAATGTGGAGATATTACTGTTTGTGCATTTACAATATTCATTGATTTTTGCCATTGAAAAACGTCCAGAAATGTTTGAAGCTACTGACTGAATGAAAGGAGCTGGCATCTCACTCTCTTTGAATCTTCTTTATCATGCTAGGATTAGCAGGAAAAAGCAAAACATTTCAGAATTGCACCTTGCAATGCGGAGAAATTACTGTTTGTGCATTTACAATATTCATTGATTTTTGCCATTGAAAAACATCATGTTATTCATATACCAGAAATGTTTGAAGCTACTGACTGAATGAAAGGAGCTGGCATCTCACTCTCTTTGAATCTTCTTGATCATGCTAGGATTAGCAGGAAAAAGCAAAAAATTTCAGAATTGCACCTTGCAATGTGGAGATATTACTGTTTGTGCATTTACAATATTCATTGATTTTTGCCATTGAAAAACATCATGTTATTCATATACCAGAAATGTTTGAAGCTACTGACTGAATGAAAGGAGCTGGCATCTCACTCTCTTTGAATCTTCTTTATCATGCTAAGAGGAGCAGGAAAAAGCAAAAAATTTCAGAATTGCACCTTGCAATGTGGAGATATTACTGTTTGTGCATTTACAATATTCATTGATTTTTGCCATTGAAAAACGTCCAGAAATGTTTGAAGCTACTGACTGAATGAAAGGAGCTGGCATCTCACTCTCTTTGAATCTTCTTTATCATGCTAGGATTAGCAGGAAAAAGCAAAAAATTTCAGAATTGCACCTTGCAATGTGGAGATATTACTGTTTGTGCATTTACAATATTCATTGATTTTTGCCATTGAAAAACGTCCAGAAATGTTTGAAGCTACTGACTGAATGAAAGGAGCTGGCATCTCACTCTCTTTGAATCTTCTTTATCATGCTAGGATTAGCAGGAAAAAGCAAAAAATTTCAGAATTGCACCTTGCAATGTGGAGATATTACTGTTTGTGCATTTACAATATTCATTGATTTTTGCCATTGAAAAACGTCCAGAAATGTTTGAAGCTACTGACTGAATGAAAGGAGCTGGCATCTCACTCTCTTTGAATCTTCTTTATCATGCTAGGATTAGCAGGAAAAAGCAAAAAATTTCAGAATTGCACCTTGCAATGTGGAGATATTACTGTTTGTGCATTTACAATATTCATTGATTTTTGCCATTGAAAAACGTCCAGAAATGTTTGAAGCTACTGACTGAATGAAAGGAGCTGGCATCTCACTCTCTTTGAATCTTCTTTATCATGCTAGGATTAGCAGGAAAAAGCAAAAAAGTTCAGAATTGCACCTTGCAATGTGGAGATATTACTGTTTGTGCATTTACAATATTCATTGATTTTTGTCATTGAAAAACGTCCAGAAATGTTTGAAGCTACTGACTGAATGAAAGGAGCTGGCATCTCACTCTCTTTGAATCTTCTTTATCATGCTAGGATTAGCAGGAAAAAGCAAAAAAATTCAGAATTGCACCTTGCAATGTGGAGATATTACTGTTTGTGCATTTACAATATTCATTGATTTTTGCCATTGAAAAACGTCCAGAAATGTTTGAAGCTACTGACTGAATGAAAGGAGCTGGCATCTCACTCTCTTTGAATCTTCTTTATCATGCTAGGATTAGCAGGAAAAAGCAAAAAATTTCAGAATTGCACCTTGCAATGCGGAGAAATTACTGTTTGTGCATTTACAATATTCATTGATTTTTGTCATTGAAAAACATCATGTTATTCATATACCAGAAATGTTTGAAGCTACTGACTGAATGAAAGGAGCTGGCATCTCACTCTCTTTGAATCTTCTTTATCATGCTAGGATTAGCAGGAAAAAGCAAAAAATTTCAGAATTGCACCTTGCAATGTGGAGATATTACTGTTTGTGCATTTACAATATTCATTGATTTTTGCCATTGAAAAACGTCCAGAAATGTTTGAAGCTACTGACTGAATGAAAGGAGCTGGCATCTCACTCTCTTTGAATCTTCTTTATCATGCTAGGATTAGCAGGAAAAAGCAAAACATTTCAGAATTGCACCTTGCAATGCGGAGAAATTACTGTTTGTGCATTTACAATATTCATTGATTTTTGCCATTGAAAAACATCATGTTATTCATATACCAGAAATGTTTGAAGCTACTGACTGAATGAAAGGAGCTGGCATCTCACTCTCTTTGAATCTTCTTGATCATGCTAGGATTAGCAGGAAAAAGCAAAAAATTTCAGAATTGCACCTTGCAATGTGGAGATATTACTGTTTGTGCATTTACAATATTCATTGATTTTTGCCATTGAAAAACATCATGTTATTCATATACCAGAAATGTTTGAAGCTACTGACTGAATGAAAGGAGCTGGCATCTCACTCTCTTTGAATCTTCTTTATCATGCTAAGAGGAGCAGGAAAAAGCAAAAAATTTCAGAATTGCACCTTGCAATGTGGAGATATTACTGTTTGTGCATTTACAATATTCATTGATTTTTGCCATTGAAAAACGTCCAGAAATGTTTGAAGCTACTGACTGAATGAAAGGAGCTGGCATCTCACTCTCTTTGAATCTTCTTTATCATGCTAGGATTAGCAGGAAAAAGCAAAAAATTTCAGAATTGCACCTTGCAATGTGGAGATATTACTGTTTGTGCATTTACAATATTCATTGATTTTTGCCATTGAAAAACGTCCAGAAATGTTTGAAGCTACTGACTGAATGAAAGGAGCTGGCATCTCACTCTCTTTGAATCTTCTTTATCATGCTAGGATTAGCAGGAAAAAGCAAAAAATTTCAGAATTGCACCTTGCAATGTGGAGATATTACTGTTTGTGCATTTACAATATTCATTGATTTTTGCCATTGAAAAACGTCCAGAAATGTTTGAAGCTACTGACTGAATGAAAGGAGCTGGCATCTCACTCTCTTTGAATCTTCTTTATCATGCTAGGATTAGCAGGAAAAAGCAAAAAATTTCAGAATTGCACCTTGCAATGTGGAGATATTACTGTTTGTGCATTTACAATATTCATTGATTTTTGCCATTGAAAAACGTCCAGAAATGTTTGAAGCTACTGACTGAATGAAAGGAGCTGGCATCTCACTCTCTTTGAATCTTCTTTATCATGCTAGGATTAGCAGGAAAAAGCAAAAAAGTTCAGAATTGCACCTTGCAATGTGGAGATATTACTGTTTGTGCATTTACAATATTCATTGATTTTTGTCATTGAAAAACGTCCAGAAATGTTTGAAGCTACTGACTGAATGAAAGGAGCTGGCATCTCACTCTCTTTGAATCTTCTTTATCATGCTAGGATTAGCAGGAAAAAGCAAAAAAATTCAGAATTGCACCTTGCAATGTGGAGATATTACTGTTTGTGCATTTACAATATTCATTGATTTTTGCCATTGAAAAACGTCCAGAAATGTTTGAAGCTACTGACTGAATGAAAGGAGCTGGCATCTCACTCTCTTTGAATCTTCTTTATCATGCTAGGATTAGCAGGAAAAAGCAAAAAATTTCAGAATTGCACCTTGCAATGCGGAGAAATTACTGTTTGTGCATTTACAATATTCATTGATTTTTGTCATTGAAAAACATCATGTTATTCATATACCAGAAATGTTTGAAGCTACTGACTGAATGAAAGGAGCTGGCATCTCACTCTCTTTGAATCTTCTTTATCATGCTAGGATTAGCAGGAAAAAGCAAAAAATTTCAGAATTGCACCTTGCAATGTGGAGATATTACTGTTTGTGCATTTACAATATTCATTGATTTTTGCCATTGAAAAACGTCCAGAAATGTTTGAAGCTACTGACTGAATGAAAGGAGCTGGCAACTCACTCTCTTTGAATCTTCTTTATCATGCTAGGATTAGCAGGAAAAAGCAAAAAATTTCAGAATTGCACCTTGCAATGTGGAGATATTACTGTTTGTGCATTTACAATATTCATTGATTTTTGCCATTGAAAAACATCATGTTATTCATATACCAGAAATGTTTGAAGCTACTGACTGAATGAAAGGAGCTGGCATCTCACTCTCTTTGAATCTTCTTTATCATGCTAAGAGGAGCAGGAAAAAGCAAAAAAATTCAGAATTGCACCTTGCAATGTGGAGATATTACTGTTTGTGCATTTACAATATTAATTGATTTTTGCCATTGAAAAACGTCCAGAAATGTTTGAAGCTACTGACTGAATGAAAGTAGCTGGCATCTCACTCTCTTTGAATCTTCTTTATCATGCTAGGATTAGCAGGAAAAAGCAAAAAATTTCAGAATTGCCCCTTGCAATGTGGAGATATTACTGTTTGTGCATTTACAATATTCATTGATTTTTGCCATTGAAAAACGTCCAGAAATGTTTGAAGCTACTGACTGAATAAAAGGAGCTGGCATCTCACTCTCTTTGAATCTTCTTTATCATGCTAGGATTAGCAGGAAAAAGCAAAAAATTTCAGAATTGCACCTTGCAATGTGGAGATATTACTGTTTGTGCATTTACAATATTCATTAATTTTTGTCATTGAAAAACGTCCAGAAATGTTTGAAGCTACTGACTGAATGAAAGGAGCTGGCATCTCACTCTCTTTGAATCTTCTTTATCATGCTAGGATTAGCAGGAAAAAGCAAAAAATTTCAGAATTGCACCTTGCAATGTGGAGATATTACTGTTTGTGCATTTACAATATTCATTGATTTTTGCCATTGAAAAACGTCCAGAAATGTTTGAAGCTACTGACTGAATGAAAGGAGCTGGCATCTCACTCTCTTTGAATCTTCTTTATCATGCTAGGATTAGCAGGAAAAAGCAAAAAATTTCAGAATTGCACCTTGCAATGCGGAGAAATTACTGTTTGTGCATTTACAATATTCATTGATTTTTGCCATTGAAAAACGTCCAGAAATGTTTGAAGCTACTGACTGAATGAAAGGAGCTGGCATCTCACTCTCTTTGATTCTTCTTTATCATGCTAGGATTAGCAGGAAAAAGCAAAAAATTTCAGAATTGCACCTTGCAATGCGGAGAAATTACTGTTTGTGCATTTACAATATTCATTGATTTTTGCCATTGAAAAACATCATGTTATTCATATACCAGAAATGTTTGAAGCTACTGACTGAATGAAAGGAGCTGGCATCTCACTCTCTTTGAATCTTCTTTATCATGCTAGGATTAGCAGGAAAAAGCAAAAAATTTCAGAATTGCACCTTGCAATGTGGAGATATTACTGTTTGTGCATTTACAATATTCATTGATTTTTGCCATTGAAAAACGTCCAGAAATGTTTGAAGCTACTGACTGAATGAAAGGAGCTGGCATCTCACTCTCTTTGAATCTTCTTTATCATGCTAGGATTAGCAGGAAAAAGCAAAAAATTTCAGAATTGCACCTTGCAATGTGGAGATATTACTGTTTGTGCATTTACAATATTCATTGATTTTTGCCATTGAAAAACATCATGTTATTCATATACCAGAAATGTTTGAAGATACTGACTGAATGAAAGGAGCTGGCATCTCACTCTCTTTGAATCTTCTTTATCATGCTAAGAGGAGCAGGAAAAAGCAAAAAAATTCAGAATTGCACCTTGCAATGTGGAGATATTACTGTTTGTGCATTTACAATATTAATTGATTTTTGCCATTGAAAAACGTCCAGAAATGTTTGAAGCTACTGACTGAATGAAAGGAGCTGGCATCTCACTCTCTTTGAATCTTCTTTATCATGCTAGGATTAGCAGGAAAAAGCAAAAAATTTCAGAATTGCACCTTGCAATGTGGAGATATTACTGTTTGTGCATTTACAATATTCATTGATTTTTGCCATTGAAAAACGTCCAGAAATGTTTGAAGCTACTGACTGAATAAAAGGAGCTGGCATCTCACTCTCTTTGAATCTTCTTTATCATGCTAGGATTAGCAGGAAAAAGCAAAAAATTTCAGAATTGCACCTTGCAATGTGGAGATATTACTGTTTGTGCATTTACAATATTCATTGATTTTTGCCATTGAAAAACGTCCAGAAATGTTTGAAGCTACTGACTGAATGAAAGGAGCTGGCATCTCACTCTCTTTGAATCTTCTTTATCATGCTAGGATTAGCAGGAAAAAGCAAAAAATTTCAGAATTGCACCTTGCAATGTGGAGATATTACTGTTTGTGCATTTACAATATTCATTAATTTTTGTCATTGAAAAACGTCCAGAAATGTTTGAAGCTACTGACTGAATGAAAGGAGCTGGCATCTCACTCTCTTTGAATCTTCTTTATCATGCTAGGATTAGCAGGAAAAAGCAAAAAATTTCAGAATTGCACCTTGCAATGTGGAGATATTACTGTTTGTGCATTTACAATATTCATTGATTTTTGCCATTGAAAAACGTCCAGAAATGTTTGAAGCTACTGACTGAATGAAAGGAGCTGGCATCTCACTCTCTTTGAATCTTCTTTATCATGCTAGGATTAGCAGGAAAAAGCAAAAAAATTCAGAATTGCACCTTGCAATGCGGAGAAATTACTGTTTGTGCATTTACAATATTCATTGATTTTTGCCATTGAAAAACGTCCAGAAATGTTTGAAGCTACTGACTGAATGAAAGGAGCTGGCATCTCACTCTCTTTGATTCTTCTTTATCATGCTAGGATTAGCAGGAAAAAGCAAAAAATTTCAGAATTGCACCTTGCAATGCGGAGAAATTACTGTTTGTGCATTTACAATATTCATTGATTTTTGCCATTGAAAAACATCATGTTATTCATATACCAGAAATGTTTGAAGCTACTGACTGAATGAAAGGAGCTGGCATCTCACTCTCTTTGAATCTTCTTTATCATGCTAGGATTAGCAGGAAAAAGCAAAAAATTTCAGAATTGCACCTTGCAATGTGGAGATATTACTGTTTGTGCATTTACAATATTCATTGATTTTTGCCATTGAAAAACGTCCAGAAATGTTTGAAGCTACTGACTGAATGAAAGGAGCTGGCATCTCACTCTCTTTGAATCTTCTTTATCATGCTAGGATTAGCAGGAAAAAGCAAAAAATTTCAGAATTGCACCTTGCAATGTGGAGATATTACTGTTTGTGCATTTACAATATTCATTGATTTTTGCCATTGAAAAACATCATGTTATTCATATACCAGAAATGTTTGAAGCTACTGAGTGAATGAAAGGAGCTGGCATCTCACTCTCTTTGAATCTTCTTTATCATGCTAAGAGGAGCAGGAAAAAGCAAAAAAATTCAGAATTGCACCTTGCAATGTGGAGATATTACTGTTTGTGCATTTACAATATTAATTGATTTTTGCCATTGAAAAACGTCCAGAAATGTTTGAAGCTACTGACTGAATGAAAGGAGCTGGCATCTCACTCTCTTTGAATCTTCTTTATCATGCTAGGATTAGCAGGAAAAAGCAAAAAATTTCAGAATTGCACCTTGCAATGTGGAGATATTACTGTTTGTGCATTTACAATATTCATTGATTTATGCCATTGAAAAACGTCCAGAAATGTTTGAAGCTACTGACTGAATAAAAGGAGCTGGCATCTCACTCTCTTTGAATCTTCTTTATCATGCTAGGATTAGCAGGAAAAAGCAAAAAATTTCAGAATTGCACCTTGCAATGTGGAGATATTACTGTTTGTGCATTTACAATATTCATTGATTTTTGCCATTGAAAAACGTCCAGAAATGTTTGAAGCTACTGACTGAATGAAAGGAGCTGGCATCTCACTCTCTTTGAATCTTCTTTATCATGCTAGGATTAGCAGGAAAAAGCAAAAAATTTCAGAATTGCACCTTGCAATGTGGAGATATTACTGTTTGTGCATTTACAATATTCATTAATTTTTGTCATTGAAAAACGTCCAGAAATGTTTGAAGCTACTGACTGAATGAAAGGAGCTGGCATCTCACTCTCTTTGAATCTTCTTTACCATGCTAGGATTAGCAGGAAAAAGCAAAAAATTTCAGAATTGCACCTTGCAATGTGGAGATATTACTGTTTGTGCATTTACAATATTCATTGATTTTTGCCATTGAAAAACGTCCAGAAATGTTTGAAGCTACTGACTGAATGAAAGGAGCTGGCATCTCACTCTCTTTGAATCTTCTTTATCATGCTAGGATTAGCAGGAAAAAGCAAAAAATTTCAGAATTGCACCTTGCAATGCGGAGAAATTACTGTTTGTGCATTTACAATATTCATTGATTTTTGCCATTGAAAAACATCATGTTATTCATATACCAGAAATGTTTGAAGCTACTGACTGAATGAAAGGAGCTGGCATCTCACTCTCTTTGAATCTTCTTTATCATGCTAGGATTAGCAGGAAAAAGCAAAAAATTTCAGAATTGCACCTTGCAATGTGGAGATATTACTGTTTGTGCATTTACAATATTCATTGATTTTTGCCATTGAAAAACATCATGTTATTCATATACCAGAAATGTTTGAAGCTACTGACTGAATGAAAGGAGCTGGCATCTCACTCTCTTTGAATCTTCTTTATCATGCTAAGAGGAGCAGGAAAAAGCAAAAAATTTCAGAATTGCACCTTGCAATGTGGAGATATTACTGTTTGTGCATTTACAATATTCATTAATTTTTGTCATTGAAAAACGTCCAGAAATGTTTGAAGCTACTGACTGAATGAAAGGAGCTGGCATCTCACTCTCTTTGAATCTTCTTTACCATGCTAGGATTAGCAGGAAAAAGCAAAAAATTTCAGAATTGCACCTTGCAATGTGGAGATATTACTGTTTGTGCATTTACAATATTCATTGATTTTTGCCATTGAAAAACGTCCAGAAATGTTTGAAGCTACTGACTGAATGAAAGGAGCTGGCATCTCACTCTCTTTGAATCTTCTTTATCATGCTAGGATTAGCAGGAAAAAGCAAAAAATTTCAGAATTGCACCTTGCAATGCGGAGAAATTACTGTTTGTGCATTTACAATATTCATTGATTTTTGCCATTGAAAAACATCATGTTATTCATATACCAGAAATGTTTGAAGCTACTGAATGAATGAAAGGAGCTGGCATCTCACTCTCTTTGAATCTTCTTTATCATGCTAGGATTAGCAGGAAAAAGCAAAAAATTTCAGAATTGCACCTTGCAATGTGGAGATATTACTGTTTGTGCATTTACAATATTCATTGATTTTTGCCATTGAAAAACATCATGTTATTCATATACCAGAAATGTTTGAAGCTACTGACTGAATGAAAGGAGCTGGCATCTCACTCTCTTTGAATCTTCTTTATCATGCTAAGAGGAGCAGGAAAAAGCAAAAAATTTCAGAATTGCACCTTGCAATGTGGAGATATTACTGTTTGTGCATTTACAATATTCATTGATTTTTGCCATTGAAAAACGTCCAGAAATGTTTGAAGCTACTGACTGAATGAAAGGAGCTAGCATCTCACTCTCTTTGAATCTTCTTTATCATGCTAGGATTAGCAGGAAAAAGCAAAAAATTTCAGAATTGCACCTTGCAATGTGGAGATATTACTGTTTGTGCATTTACAATATTTATTGATTTTTGCCATTGAAAAACGTCCAGAAATGTTTGAAGCTACTGACTGAATGAAAGGAGCTGGCATCTTACTCTCTTTGAATCTTCTTTATCATGCTAGGATTAGCAGGAAAAAGCAAAAAATTTCAGAATTGCACCTTGCAATGTGGAGATATTACTGTTTGTGCATTTACAATATTCATTGATTTTTGCCATTGAAAAACGTCCAGAAATGTTTGAAGGTACTGACTGAATGAAAGGAGCTGGCATCTCACTCTCTTTGAATCTTCTTTATCATGCTAGGATTAGCAGGAAAAAGCAAAAAATTTCAGAATTGCACCTTGCAATGTGGAGATATTACTGTTTGTGCATTTACAATATTCATTGATTTTTGCCATTGAAAAACATCATGTTATTCATATACCAGAAATGTTTGAAGCTACTGACTGAATGAAAGGAGCTGGCATCTCACTCTCTTTGAATCTTCTTTATCATGCTAAGAGGAGCAGGAAAAAGCAAAAAAATTCAGAATTGCACCTTGCAATGTGGAGATATTACTGTTTGTGCATTTACAATATTAATTGATTTTTGCCATTGAAAAACGTCCAGAAATGTTTGAAGCTACTGACTGAATGAAAGGAGCTGGCATCTCACTCTCTTTGAATCTTCTTTATCATGCTAGGATTAGCAGGAAAAAGCAAAAAATTTCAGAATTGCACCTTGCAATGTGGAGATATTACTGTTTGTGCATTTACAATATTCATTGATTTTTGCCATTGAAAAACGTCCAGAAATGTTTGAAGCTACTGACTGAATAAAAGGAGCTGGCATCTCACTCTCTTTGAATCTTCTTTATCATGCTAGGATTAGCAGGAAAAAGCAAAAAATTTCAGAATTGCACCTTGCAATGTGGAGATATTACTGTTTGTGCATTTACAATATTCATTGATTTTTGCCATTGAAAAACGTCCAGAAATGTTTGAAGCTACTGACTGAATGAAAGGAGCTGGCATCTCACTCTCTTTGAATCTTCTTTATCATGCTAGGATTAGCAGGAAAAAGCAAAAAATTTCAGAATTGCACCTTGCAATGTGGAGATATTACTGTTTGTGCATTTACAATATTCATTAATTTTTGTCATTGAAAAACGTCCAGAAATGTTTGAAGCTACTGACTGAATGAAAGGAGCTGGCATCTCACTCTCTTTGAATCTTCTTTACCATGCTAGGATTAGCAGGAAAAAGCAAAAAATTTCAGAATTGCACCTTGCAATGTGGAGATATTACTGTTTGTGCATTTACAATATTCATTGATTTTTGCCATTGAAAAACGTCCAGAAATGTTTGAAGCTACTGACTGAATGAAAGGAGCTGGCATCTCACTCTCTTTGAATCTTCTTTATCATGCTAGGATTAGCAGGAAAAAGCAAAAAATTTCAGAATTGCACCTTGCAATGCGGAGAAATTACTGTTTGTGCATTTACAATATTCATTGATTTTTGCCATTGAAAAACATCATGTTATTCATATACCAGAAATGTTTGAAGCTACTGACTGAATGAAAGGAGCTGGCATCTCACTCTCTTTGAATCTTCTTTATCATGCTAGGATTAGCAGGAAAAAGCAAAAAATTTCAGAATTGCACCTTGCAATGTGGAGATATTACTGTTTGTGCATTTACAATATTCATTGATTTTTGCCATTGAAAAACATCATGTTATTCATATACCAGAAATGTTTGAAGCTACTGACTGAATGAAAGGAGCTGGCATCTCACTCTCTTTGAATCTTCTTTATCATGCTAAGAGGAGCAGGAAAAAGCAAAAAATTTCAGAATTGCACCTTGCAATGTGGAGATATTACTGTTTGTGCATTTACAATATTCATTAATTTTTGTCATTGAAAAACGTCCAGAAATGTTTGAAGCTACTGACTGAATGAAAGTAGCTGGCATCTCACTCTCTTTGAATCTTCTTTACCATGCTAGGATTAGCAGGAAAAAGCAAAAAATTTCAGAATTGCACCTTGCAATGTGGAGATATTACTGTTTGTGCATTTACAATATTCATTGATTTTTGCCATTGAAAAACGTCCAGAAATGTTTGAAGCTACTGACTGAATGAAAGGAGCTGGCATCTCACTCTCTTTGAATCTTCTTTATCATGCTAGGATTAGCAGGAAAAAGCAAAAAATTTCAGAATTGCACCTTGCAATGCGGAGAAATTACTGTTTGTGCATTTACAATATTCATTGATTTTTGCCATTGAAAAACATCATGTTATTCATATACCAGAAATGTTTGAAGCTACTGAATGAATGAAAGGAGCTGGCATCTCACTCTCTTTGAATCTTCTTTATCATGCTAGGATTAGCAGGAAAAAGCAAAAAATTTCAGAATTGCACCTTGCAATGTGGAGATATTACTGTTTGTGCATTTACAATATTCATTGATTTTTGCCATTGAAAAACATCATGTTATTCATATACCAGAAATGTTTGAAGCTACTGACTGAATGAAAGGAGCTGGCATCTCACTCTCTTTGAATCTTCTTTATCATGCTAAGAGGAGCAGGAAAAAGCAAAAAATTTCAGAATTGCACCTTGCAATGTGGAGATATTACTGTTTGTGCATTTACAATATTCATTGATTTTTGCCATTGAAAAACGTCCAGAAATGTTTGAAGCTACTGACTGAATGAAAGGAGCTAGCATCTCACTCTCTTTGAATCTTCTTTATCATGCTAGGATTAGCAGGAAAAAGCAAAAAATTTCAGAATTGCACCTTGCAATGTGGAGATATTACTGTTTGTGCATTTACAATATTTATTGATTTTTGCCATTGAAAAACGTCCAGAAATGTTTGAAGCTACTGACTGAATGAAAGGAGCTGGCATCTTACTCTCTTTGAATCTTCTTTATCATGCTAGGATTAGCAGGAAAAAGCAAAAAATTTCAGAATTGCACCTTGCAATGTGGAGATATTACTGTTTGTGCATTTACAATATTCATTGATTTTTGCCATTGAAAAACGTCCAGAAATGTTTGAAGCTACTGACTGAATGAAAGGAGCTGGCATCTCACTCTCTTTGAATCTTCTTTATCATGCTAGGATTAGCAGGAAAAAGCAAAAAATTTCAGAATTGCACCTTGCAATGTGGAGATATTACTGTTTGTGCATTTACAATATTCATTGATTTTTGTCATTGAAAAACGTCCAGAAATGTTTGAAGCTACTGACTGAATGAAAGGAGCTGGCATCTCACTCTCTTTGAATCTTCTTTATCATGCTAGGATTAGCAGGAAAAAGCAAAAAATTTCAGAATTGCACCTTGCAATGTGGAGATATTACTGTTTGTGCATTTACAATATTCATTGATTTTTGTCATTGAAAAACGTCCAGAAATGTTTGAAGCTACTGACTGAATGAAAGGAGCTGGCATCTCACTCTCTTTGAATCTTCTTTATCATGCTAGGATTAGCAGGAAAAAGCAAAAAATTTCAGAATTGCACCTTGCAATGCGGAGAAATTACTGTTTGTGCTTTTACAATATTCATTGATTTTTGCCATTGAAAAACATCATGTTATTCATATACCAGAAATGTTTGAAGCTACTGACTGAATGAAAGGAGCTGGCATCTCACTCTCTTTGAATCTTCTTTATCATGCTAGGATTAGCAGGAAAAAGCAAAAAATTTCAGAATTGCACCTTGCAATGTGGAGATATTACTGTTTGTGCATTTACAATATTCATTGATTTTTGCCATTGAAAAACATCATGTTATTCATATACCAGAAATGTTTGAAGCTACTGACTGAATGAAAGGAGCTGGCATCTCACTCTCTTTGAATCTTCTTTATCATGCTAAGAGGAGCAGGAAAAAGCAAAAAATTTCAGAATTGCACCTTGCAATGTGGAGATATTACTGTTTGTGCATTTACAATATTCATTAATTTTTGTCATTGAAAAACGTCCAGAAATGTTTGAAGCTACTGACTGAATGAAAGGAGCTGGCATCTCACTCTCTTTGAATCTTCTTTACCATGCTAGGATTAGCAGGAAAAAGCAAAAAATTTCAGAATTGCACCTTGCAATGTGGAGATATTACTGTTTGTGCATTTACAATATTCATTGATTTTTGCCATTGAAAAACGTCCAGAAATGTTTGAAGCTACTGACTGAATGAAAGGAGCTGGCATCTCACTCTCTTTGAATCTTCTTTATCATGCTAGGATTAGCAGGAAAAAGCAAAAAATTTCAGAATTGCACCTTGCAATGCGGAGAAATTACTGTTTGTGCATTTACAATATTCATTGATTTTTGCCATTGAAAAACATCATGTTATTCATATACCAGAAATGTTTGAAGCTACTGAATGAATGAAAGGAGCTGGCATCTCACTCTCTTTGAATCTTCTTTATCATGCTAGGATTAGCAGGAAAAAGCAAAAAATTTCAGAATTGCACCTTGCAATGTGGAGATATTACTGTTTGTGCATTTACAATATTCATTGATTTTTGCCATTGAAAAACATCATGTTATTCATATACCAGAAATGTTTGAAGCTACTGACTGAATGAAAGGAGCTGGCATCTCACTCTCTTTGAATCTTCTTTATCATGCTAAGAGGAGCAGGAAAAAGCAAAAAATTTCAGAATTGCACCTTGCAATGTGGAGATATTACTGTTTGTGCATTTACAATATTCATTGATTTTTGCCATTGAAAAACGTCCAGAAATGTTTGAAGCTACTGACTGAATGAAAGGAGCTAGCATCTCACTCTCTTTGAATCTTCTTTATCATGCTAGGATTAGCAGGAAAAAGCAAAAAATTTCAGAATTGCACCTTGCAATGTGGAGATATTACTGTTTGTGCATTTACAATATTTATTGATTTTTGCCATTGAAAAACGTCCAGAAATGTTTGAAGCTACTGACTGAATGAAAGGAGCTGGCATCTTACTCTCTTTGAATCTTCTTTATCATGCTAGGATTAGCAGGAAAAAGCAAAAAATTTCAGAATTGCACCTTGCAATGTGGAGATATTACTGTTTGTGCATTTACAATATTCATTGATTTTTGCCATTGAAAAACGTCCAGAAATGTTTGAAGGTACTGACTGAATGAAAGGAGCTGGCATCTCACTCTCTTTGAATCTTCTTTATCATGCTAGGATTAGCAGGAAAAAGCAAAAAATTTCAGAATTGCACCTTGCAATGTGGAGATATTACTGTTTGTGCATTTACAATATTCATTGATTTTTGCCATTGAAAAACATCATGTTATTCATATACCAGAAATGTTTGAAGCTACTGACTGAATGAAAGGAGCTGGCATCTCACTCTCTTTGAATCTTCTTTATCATGCTAAGAGGAGCAGGAAAAAGCAAAAAAATTCAGAATTGCACCTTGCAATGTGGAGATATTACTGTTTGTGCATTTACAATATTAATTGATTTTTGCCATTGAAAAACGTCCAGAAATGTTTGAAGCTACTGACTGAATGAAAGGAGCTGGCATCTCACTCTCTTTGAATCTTCTTTATCATGCTAGGATTAGCAGGAAAAAGCAAAAAATTTCAGAATTGCACCTTGCAATGTGGAGATATTACTGTTTGTGCATTTACAATATTCATTGATTTTTGCCATTGAAAAACGTCCAGAAATGTTTGAAGCTACTGACTGAATAAAAGGAGCTGGCATCTCACTCTCTTTGAATCTTCTTTATCATGCTAGGATTAGCAGGAAAAAGCAAAAAATTTCAGAATTGCACCTTGCAATGTGGAGATATTACTGTTTGTGCATTTACAATATTCATTGATTTTTGCCATTGAAAAACGTCCAGAAATGTTTGAAGCTACTGACTGAATGAAAGGAGCTGGCATCTCACTCTCTTTGAATCTTCTTTATCATGCTAGGATTAGCAGGAAAAAGCAAAAAATTTCAGAATTGCACCTTGCAATGTGGAGATATTACTGTTTGTGCATTTACAATATTCATTAATTTTTGTCATTGAAAAACGTCCAGAAATGTTTGAAGCTACTGACTGAATCAAAGGAGCTGGCATCTCACTCTCTTTGAATCTTCTTTACCATGCTAGGATTAGCAGGAAAAAGCAAAAAATTTCAGAATTGCACCTTGCAATGTGGAGATATTACTGTTTGTGCATTTACAATATTCATTGATTTTTGCCATTGAAAAACGTCCAGAAATGTTTGAAGCTACTGACTGAATGAAAGGAGCTGGCATCTCACTCTCTTTGAATCTTCTTTATCATGCTAGGATTAGCAGGAAAAAGCAAAAAATTTCAGAATTGCACCTTGCAATGCGGAGAAATTACTGTTTGTGCATTTACAATATTCATTGATTTTTGCCATTGAAAAACATCATGTTATTCATATACCAGAAATGTTTGAAGCTACTGACTGAATGAAAGGAGCTGGCATCTCACTCTCTTTGAATCTTCTTTATCATGCTAGGATTAGCAGGAAAAAGCAAAAAATTTCAGAATTGCACCTTGCAATGTGGAGATATTACTGTTTGTGCATTTACAATATTCATTGATTTTTGCCATTGAAAAACATCATGTTATTCATATACCAGAAATGTTTGAAGCTACTGACTGAATGAAAGGAGCTGGCATCTCACTCTCTTTGAATCTTCTTTATCATGCTAAGAGGAGCAGGAAAAAGCAAAAAATTTCAGAATTGCACCTTGCAATGTGGAGATATTACTGTTTGTGCATTTACAATATTCATTAATTTTTGTCATTGAAAAACGTCCAGAAATGTTTGAAGCTACTGACTGAATGAAAGTAGCTGGCATCTCACTCTCTTTGAATCTTCTTTACCATGCTAGGATTAGCAGGAAAAAGCAAAAAATTTCAGAATTGCACCTTGCAATGTGGAGATATTACTGTTTGTGCATTTACAATATTCATTGATTTTTGCCATTGAAAAACGTCCAGAAATGTTTGAAGCTACTGACTGAATGAAAGGAGCTGGCATCTCACTCTCTTTGAATCTTCTTTATCATGCTAGGATTAGCAGGAAAAAGCAAAAAATTTCAGAATTGCACCTTGCAATGCGGAGAAATTACTGTTTGTGCATTTACAATATTCATTGATTTTTGCCATTGAAAAACATCATGTTATTCATATACCAGAAATGTTTGAAGCTACTGAATGAATGAAAGGAGCTGGCATCTCACTCTCTTTGAATCTTCTTTATCATGCTAGGATTAGCAGGAAAAAGCAAAAAATTTCAGAATTGCACCTTGCAATGTGGAGATATTACTGTTTGTGCATTTACAATATTCATTGATTTTTGCCATTGAAAAACATCATGTTATTCATATACCAGAAATGTTTGAAGCTACTGACTGAATGAAAGGAGCTGGCATCTCACTCTCTTTGAATCTTCTTTATCATGCTAAGAGGAGCAGGAAAAAGCAAAAAATTTCAGAATTGCACCTTGCAATGTGGAGATATTACTGTTTGTGCATTTACAATATTCATTGATTTTTGCCATTGAAAAACGTCCAGAAATGTTTGAAGCTACTGACTGAATGAAAGGAGCTAGCATCTCACTCTCTTTGAATCTTCTTTATCATGCTAGGATTAGCAGGAAAAAGCAAAAAATTTCAGAATTGCACCTTGCAATGTGGAGATATTACTGTTTGTGCATTTACAATATTTATTGATTTTTGCCATTGAAAAACGTCCAGAAATGTTTGAAGCTACTGACTGAATGAAAGGAGCTGGCATCTTACTCTCTTTGAATCTTCTTTATCATGCTAGGATTAGCAGGAAAAAGCAAAAAATTTCAGAATTGCACCTTGCAATGTGGAGATATTACTGTTTGTGCATTTACAATATTCATTGATTTTTGCCATTGAAAAACGTCCAGAAATGTTTGAAGCTACTGACTGAATGAAAGGAGCTGGCATCTCACTCTCTTTGAATCTTCTTTATCATGCTAGGATTAGCAGGAAAAAGCAAAAAATTTCAGAATTGCACCTTGCAATGTGGAGATATTACTGTTTGTGCATTTACAATATTCATTGATTTTTGTCATTGAAAAACGTCCAGAAATGTTTGAAGCTACTGACTGAATGAAAGGAGCTGGCATCTCACTCTCTTTGAATCTTCTTTATCATGCTAGGATTAGCAGGAAAAAGCAAAAAATTTCAGAATTGCACCTTGCAATGTGGAGATATTACTGTTTGTGCATTTACAATATTCATTGATTTTTGTCATTGAAAAACGTCCAGAAATGTTTGAAGCTACTGACTGAATGAAAGGAGCTGGCATCTCACTCTCTTTGAATCTTCTTTATCATGCTAGGATTAGCAGGAAAAAGCAAAAAATTTCAGAATTGCACCTTGCAATGCGGAGAAATTACTGTTTGTGCATTTACAATATTCATTGATTTTTGCCATTGAAAAACATCATGTTATTCATATACCAGAAATGTTTGAAGCTACTGACTGAATGAAAGGAGCTGGCATCTCACTCTCTTTGAATCTTCTTTATCATGCTAGGATTAGCAGGAAAAAGCAAAAAATTTCAGAATTGCACCTTGCAATGTGGAGATATTACTGTTTGTGCATTTACAATATTCATTGATTTTTGCCATTGAAAAACATCATGTTATTCATATACCAGAAATGTTTGAAGCTACTGACTGAATGAAAGGAGCTGGAATCTCACTCTCTTTGAATCTTCTTAATCATGCTAAGAGGAGCAGGAAAAAGCAAAAAATTTCAGAATTGCACCTTGCAATGTGGAGATATTACTGTTTGTGCATTTACAATATTCATTGATTTTTGCCATTGAAAAACGTCCAGAAATGTTTGAAGCTACTGACTGAATGAAAGGAGCTAGCATCTCACTCTCTTTGAATCTTCTTTATCATGCTAGGATTAGCAGGAAAAAGCAAAAAATTTCAGAATTGCACCTTGCAATGTGGAGATATTACTGTTTGTGCATTTACAATATTTATTGATTTTTGCCATTGAAAAACGTCCAGAAATGTTTGAAGCTACTGACTGAATGAAAGGAGCTGGCATCTTACTCTCTTTGAATCTTCTTTATCATGCTAGGATTAGCAGGAAAAAGCAAAAAATTTCAGAATTGCACCTTGCAATGTGGAGATATTACTGTTTGTGCATTTACAATATTCATTGATTTTTGCCATTGAAAAACGTCCAGAAATGTTTGAAGCTACTGACTGAATGAAAGGAGCTGGCATCTCACTCTCTTTGAATCTTCTTTATCATGCTAGGATTAGCAGGAAAAAGCAAAAAATTTCAGAATTGCACCTTGCAATGTGGAGATATTACTGTTTGTGCATTTACAATATTCATTGATTTTTGTCATTGAAAAACGTCCAGAAATGTTTGAAGCTACTGACTGAATGAAAGGAGCTGGCATCTCACTCTCTTTGAATCTTCTTTATCATGCTAGGATTAGCAGGAAAAAGCAAAAAATTTCAGAATTGCACCTTGCAATGTGGAGATATTACTGTTTGTGCATTTACAATATTCATTGATTTTTGTCATTGAAAAACGTCCAGAAATGTTTGAAGCTACTGACTGAATGAAAGGAGCTGGCATCTCACTCTCTTTGAATCTTCTTTATCATGCTAGGATTAGCAGGAAAAAGCAAAAAATTTCAGAATTGCACCTTGCAATGTGGAGATATTACTGTTTGTGCATTTACAATATTCATTGATTTTTGTCATTGAAAAACGTCCAGAAATGTTTGAAGCTACTGACTGAATGAAAGGAGCTGGCATCTCACTCTCTTTGAATCTTCTTTATCATGCTAGGATTAGCAGGAAAAAGCAAAAAATTTCAGAATTGCACCTTGCAATGTGGAGATATTACTGTTTGTGCATTTACAATATTCATTGATTTTTGTCATTGAAAAACGTCCAGAAATGTTTGAAGCTACTGACTGAATGAAAGGAGCTGGCATCTCACTCTCTTTGAATCTTCTTTATCATGCTAGGATTAGCAGGAAAAAGCAAAAAATTTCAGAATTGCACCTTGCAATGCGGAGAAATTACTGTTTGTGCATTTACAATATTCATTGATTTTTGCCATTGAAAAACATCATGTTATTCATATACCAGAAATGTTTGAAGCTACTGACTGAATGAAAGGAGCTGGCATCTCACTCTCTTTGAATCTTCTTTATCATGCTAGGATTAGCAGGAAAAAGCAAAAAATTTCAGAATTGCACCTTGCAATGTGGAGATATTACTGTTTGTGCATTTACAATATTCATTGATTTTTGCCATTGAAAAACGTCCAGAAATGTTTGAAGCTACTGACTGAATGAAAGGAGCTGGCATCTCACTCTCTTTGAATCTTCTTTATCATGCTAGTATTAGCAGGAAAAAGCAAAAAATTTCAGAATTGCACCTTGCAATGTGGAGATATTACTGTTTGTGCATTTACAATATTCATTGATTTTTGCCATTGAAAAACATCATGTTATTCATATACCAGAAATGTTTGAAGCTACTGACTGAATGAAAGGAGCTGGCATCTCACTCTCTTTGAATCTTCCGTATCATGCTAAGAGGAGCAGGAAAAAGCAAAAAATTTCAGAATTGCACCTTGCAATGTGGAGATATTACTGTTTGTGCATTTACAATATTCATTGATTTTTGCCATTGAAAAACGTCCAGAAATGTTTGAAGCTACTGACTGAATGAAAGGAGCTGGCATCTCACTCTCTTTGAATCTTCTTTATCATGCTAGGATTAGCAGGAAAAAGCAAAAAATTTCAGAATTGCACCTTGCAATGTGGAGATATTACTGTTTGTGCATTTACAATATTCATTGATTTTTGCCATTGAAAAACGTCCAGAAATGTTTGAAGCTACTGACTGAATGAAAGGAGCTGGCATCTCACTCTCTTTGAATCTTCTTTATCATGCTAGGATTAGCAGGAAAAAGCAAAAAATTTCAGAATTGCACCTTGCAATGTGGAGATATTACTGTTTGTGCATTTACAATATTCATTGATTTTTGCCATTGAAAAACATCATGTTATTCATATACCAGAAATGTTTGCAGCTACTGACTGAATGAAAGGAGCTGGCATCTCACTCTCTTTGAATCTTCTTTATCATGCTAGGATTAGCAGGAAAAAGCAAAAAATTTCAGAATTGCACCTTGCAATGCGGAGAAATTACTGTTTGTGCATTTACAATATTCATAGATTTTTGCCATTGAAAAACATCATGTTATTCATATACCAGAAATGTTTGAAGCTACTGACTGAATGAAAGGAGCTGGCATCTCACTCTCTTTGAATCTTCTTTATCATGCTAGGATTAGCAGGAAAAAGCAAAAAATTTCAGAATTGCACCTTGCAATGTGGAGATATTACTGTTTGTGCATTTACAATATTCATTGATTTTTGCCATTGAAAAACATCATGTTATTCATATACCAGAAATGTTTGAAGCTACTGACTGAATGAAAGGAGCTGGCATCTCACTCTCTTTGAATCTTCTTTATCATGCTAAGAGGAGCAGGAAAAAGCAAAAAATTTCAGAATTGCACCTTGCAATGTGGAGATATTACTGTTTGTGCATTTACAATATTCATTGATTTTTGCCATTGAAAAACGTCCAGAAATGTTTGAAGCTACTGACTGAATGAAAGGAGCTGGCATCTCACTCTCTTTGAATCTTCTTTATCATGCTAGGATTAGCAGGAAAAAGCAAAAAATTTCAGAATTGCACCTTGCAATGTGGAGATATTACTGTTTGTGCATTTACAATATTCATTGATTTTTGCCATTGAAAAACGTCCAGAAATGTTTGAAGCTACTGACTGAATGAAAGGAGCTGGCATCTCACTCTCTTTGAATCTTCTTTATCATGCTAGGATTAGCAGGAAAAAGCAAAAAATTTCAGAATTGCACCTTGCAATGTGGAGATATTACTGTTTGTGCATTTACAATATTCATTGATTTTTGCCATTGAAAAACGTCCAGAAATGTTTGAAGCTACTGACTGAATGAAAGGAGCTGGCATCTCACTCTCTTTGAATCTTCTTTATCATGCTAGGATTAGCAGGAAAAAGCAAAAAATTTCAGAATTGCACCTTGCAATGTGGAGATATTACTGTTTGTGCATTTACAATATTCATTGATTTTTGTCATTGAAAAACGTCCAGAAATGTTTGAAGCTACTGACTGAATGAAAGGAGCTGGCATCTCACTCTCTTTGAATCTTCTTTATCATGCTAGGATTAGCAGGAAAAAGCAAAAAATTTCAGAATTGCACCTTGCAATGTGGAGATATTACTGTTTGTGCATTTACAATATTCATTGATTTTTGCCATTGAAAAACGTCCAGAAATGTTTGAAGCTACTGACTGAATGAAAGGAGCTGGCATCTCACTCTCTTTGAATCTTCTTTATCATGCTAGTATTAGCAGGAAAAAGCAAAAAATTTCAGAATTGCACCTTGCAATGTGGATATATTACTGTTTGTGCATTTACAATATTCATTGATTTTTGCCATTGAAAAACATCATGTTATTCATATACCAGAAATGTTTGAAGCTACTGACTGAATGAAAGGAGCTGGCATCTCACTCTCTTTGAATCTTCTTTATCATGCTAAGAGGAGCAGGAAAAAGGAAAAAATTTCAGAATTGCACCTTGCAATGTGGAGATATTACTGTTTGTGCATTTACAATATTCATTGATTTTTGCCATTG
Source organism: Phyllobates terribilis (assembly GCF_046119375.1). Lineage (NCBI taxonomy): Eukaryota > Metazoa > Chordata > Amphibia > Anura > Dendrobatidae > Phyllobates > Phyllobates terribilis. The sequence goes on along the minus strand of NW_027364513.1, from coordinate 165,939 downwards.
AAAAACATCATGTTATTCATATACCAGAAATGTTTGAAGCTACTGACTGAATGAAAGGAGCTGGCATCTCACTCTCTTTGAATCTTCTTTATCATGCTAAGAGGAGCAGGAAAAAGCAAAAAATTTCAGAATTGCACCTTGCAATGTGGAGATATTACTGTTTGTGCATTTACAATATTCATTGATTTTTGCCATTGAAAAACGTCCAGAAATGTTTGAAGCTACTGACTGAATGAAAGGAGCTAGCATCTCACTCTCTTTGAATCTTCTTTATCATGCTAGGATTAGCAGGAAAAAGCAAAAAATTTCAGAATTGCACCTTGTAATGTGGAGATATTACTGTTTGTGCATTTACAATATTTATTGATTTTTGCCATTGAAAAACGTCCAGAAATGTTTGAAGCTACTGACTGAATGAAAGGAGCTGGCATCTTACTCTCTTTGAATCTTCTTTATCATGCTAGGATTAGCAGGAAAAAGCAAAAAATTTCAGAATTGCACCTTGCAATGTGGAGATATTACTGTTTGTGCATTTACAATATTCATTGATTTTTGCCATTGAAAAACGTCCAGAAATGTTTGAAGCTACTGACTGAATGAAAGGAGCTGGCATCTCACTCTCTTTGAATCTTCTTTATCATGCTAGGATTAGCAGGAAAAAGCAAAAAATTTCAGAATTGCACCTTGCAATGTGGAGATATTACTGTTTGTGCATTTACAATATTCATTGATTTTTGTCATTGAAAAACGTCCAGAAATGTTTGAAGCTACTGACTGAATGAAAGGAGCTGGCATCTCACTCTCTTTGAATCTTCTTTATCATGCTAGGATTAGCAGGAAAAAGCAAAAAATTTCAGAATTGCACCTTGCAATGTGGAGATATTACTGTTTGTGCATTTACAATATTCATTGATTTTTGTCATTGAAAAACGTCCAGAAATGTTTGAAGCTACTGACTGAATGAAAGGAGCTGGCATCTCACTCTCTTTGAATCTTCTTTATCATGCTAGGATTAGCAGGAAAAAGCAAAAAATTTCAGAATTGCACCTTGCAATGCGGAGAAATTACTGTTTGTGCATTTACAATATTCATTGATTTTTGCCATTGAAAAACATCATGTTATTCATATACCAGAAATGTTTGAAGCTACTGACTGAATGAAAGGAGCTGGCATCTCACTCTCTTTGAATCTTCTTTATCATGCTAGGATTAGCAGGAAAAAGCAAAAAATTTCAGAATTGCACCTTGCAATGTGGAGATATTACTGTTTGTGCATTTACAATATTCATTGATTTTTGCCATTGAAAAACATCATGTTATTCATATACCAGAAATGTTTGAAGCTACTGACTGAATGAAAGGAGCTGGCATCTCACTCTCTTTGAATCTTCTTTATCATGCTAAGAGGAGCAGGAAAAAGCAAAAAATTTCAGAATTGCACCTTGCAATGTGGAGATATTACTGTTTGTGCATTTACAATATTCATTGATTTTTGCCATTGAAAAACGTCCAGAAATGTTTGAAGCTACTGACTGAATGAAAGGAGCTAGCATCTCACTCTCTTTGAATCTTCTTTATCATGCTAGGATTAGCAGGAAAAAGCAAAAAATTTCAGAATTGCACCTTGCAATGTGGAGATATTACTGTTTGTGCATTTACAATATTTATTGATTTTTGCCATTGAAAAACGTCCAGAAATGTTTGAAGCTACTGACTGAATGAAAGGAGCTGGCATCTTACTCTCTTTGAATCTTCTTTATCATGCTAGGATTAGCAGGAAAAAGCAAAAAATTTCAGAATTGCACCTTGCAATGTGGAGATATTACTGTTTGTGCATTTACAATATTCATTGATTTTTGCCATTGAAAAACGTCCAGAAATGTTTGAAGCTACTGACTGAATGAAAGGAGCTGGCATCTCACTCTCTTTGAATCTTCTTTATCATGCTAGGATTAGCAGGAAAAAGCAAAAAATTTCAGAATTGCACCTTGCAATGTGGAGATATTACTGTTTGTGCATTTACAATATTCATTGATTTTTGTCATTGAAAAACATCCAGAAATGTTTGAAGCTACTGACTGAATGAAAGGAGCTGGCATCTCACTCTCTTTGAATCTTCTTTATCATGCTAGGATTAGCAGGAAAAAGCAAAAAATTTCAGAATTGCACCTTGCAATGTGGAGATATTACTGTTTGTGCATTTACAATATTCATTGATTTTTGTCATTGAAAAACGTCCAGAAATGTTTGAAGCTACTGACTGAATGAAAGGAGCTGGCATCTCACTCTCTTTGAATCTTCTTTATCATGCTAGGATTAGCAGGAAAAAGCAAAAAATTTCAGAATTGCACCTTGCAATGCGGAGAAATTACTGTTTGTGCATTTACAATATTCATTGATTTTTGCCATTGAAAAACATCATGTTATTCATATACCAGAAATGTTTGAAGCTACTGACTGAATGAAAGGAGCTGGCATCTCACTCTCTTTGAATCTTCTTTATCATGCTAGGATTAGCAGGAAAAAGCAAAAAATTTCAGAATTGCACCTTGCAATGTGGAGATATTACTGTTTGTGCATTTACAATATTCATTGATTTTTGCCATTGAAAAACGTCCAGAAATGTTTGAAGCTACTGACTGAATGAAAGGAGCTGGCATCTCACTCTCTTTGAATCTTCTTTATCATGCTAGTATTAGCAGGAAAAAGCAAAAAATTTCAGAATTGCACCTTGCAATGTGGAGATATTACTGTTTGTGCATTTACAATATTCATTGATTTTTGCCATTGAAAAACATCATGTTATTCATATACCAGAAATGTTTGAAGCTACTGACTGAATGAAAGGAGCTGGCATCTCACTCTCTTTGAATCTTCCTTATCATGCTAAGAGGAGCAGGAAAAAGCAAAAAATTTCAGAATTGCACCTTGCAATGTGGAGATATTACTGTTTGTGCATTTACAATATTCATTGATTTTTGCCATTGAAAAACGTCCAGAAATGTTTGAAGCTACTGACTGAATGAAAGGAGCTGGCATCTCACTCTCTTTGAATCTTCTTTATCATGCTAGGATTAGCAGGAAAAAGCAAAAAATTTCAGAATTGCACCTTGCAATGTGGAGATATTACTGTTTGTGCATTTACAATATTCATTGATTTTTGCCATTGAAAAACGTCCAGAAATGTTTGAAGCTACTGACTGAATGAAAGGAGCTGGCATCTCACTCTCTTTGAATCTTCTTTATCATGCTAGGATTAGCAGGAAAAAGCAAAAAATTTCAGAATTGCACCTTGCAATGTGGAGATATTACTGTTTGTGCATTTACAATATTCATTGATTTTTGCCATTGAAAAACGTCCAGAAATGTTTGAAGCTACTGACTGAATGAAAGGAGCTGGCATCTCACTCTCTTTGAATCTTCTTTACCATGCTAGGATTAGCAGGAAAAAGCAAAAAATTTCAGAATTGCACCTTGCAATGTGGAGATATTACTGTTTGTGCATTTACAATATTCATTGATTTTTGCCATTGAAAAACATCATGTTATTCATATACCAGAAATGTTTGAAGCTACTGACTGAATGAAAGGAGCTGGCATCTCACTCTCTTTGAATCTTCTTTATCATGCTAGGATTAGCAGGAAAAAGCAAAAAATTTCAGAATTGCACCTTGCAATGCGGAGAAATTACTGTTTGTGCATTTACAATATTCATTGATTTTTGCCATTGAAAAACATCATGTTATTCATATACCAGAAATGTTTGAAGCTACTGACTGAATGAAAGGAGCTGGCATCTCACTCTCTTTGAATCTTCTTTATCATGCTAGGATTAGCAGGAAAAAGCAAAAAATTTCAGAATTGCACCTTGCAATGTGGAGATATTACTGTTTGTGCATTTACAATATTCATTGATTTTTGCCATTGAAAAACATCATGTTATTCATATACCAGAAATGTTTGAAGCTACTGACTGAATGAAAGGAGCTGGCATCTCACTCTCTTTGAATCTTCTTTATCATGCTAAGAGGAGCAGGAAAAAGCAAAAAATTTCAGAATTGCACCTTGCAATGTGGAGATATTACTGTTTGTGCATTTACAATATTCATTGATTTTTGCCATTGAAAAACGTCCAGAAATGTTTGAAGCTACTGACTGAATGAAAGGAGCTGGCATCTCACTCTCTTTGAATCTTCTTTATCATGCTAGGATTAGCAGGAAAAAGCAAAAAATTTCAGAATTGCACCTTGCAATGTGGAGATATTACTGTTTGTGCATTTACAATATTCATTGATTTTTGCCATTGAAAAACGTCCAGAAATGTTTGAAGCTACTGACTGAATGAAAGGAGCTGGCATCTCACTCTCTTTGAATCTTCTTTATCATGCTAGGATTAGCAGGAAAAAGCAAAAAATTTCAGAATTGCACCTTGCAATGTGGAGATATTACTGTTTGTGCATTTACAATATTCATTGATTTTTGCCATTGAAAAACGTCCAGAAATGTTTGAAGCTACTGACTGAATGAAAGGAGCTGGCATCTCACTCTCTTTGAATCTTCTTTATCATGCTAGTATTAGCAGGAAAAAGCAAAAAATTTCAGAATTGCACCTTGCAATGTGGAGATATTACTGTTTGTGCATTTACAATATTCATTGATTTTTGCCATTGAAAAACATCATGTTATTCATATACCAGAAATGTTTGAAGCTACTGACTGAATGAAAGGAGCTGGCATCTCACTCTCTTTGAATCTTCCTTATCATGCTAAGAGGAGCAGGAAAAAGCAAAAAATTTCAGAATTGCACCTTGCAATGTGGAGATATTACTGTTTGTGCATTTACAATATTCATTGATTTTTGCCATTGAAAAACGTCCAGAAATGTTTGAAGCTACTGACTGAATGAAAGGAGCTGGCATCTCACTCTCTTTGAATCTTCTTTATCATGCTAGGATTAGCAGGAAAAAGCAAAAAATTTCAGAATTGCACCTTGCAATGTGGAGATATTACTGTTTGTGCATTTACAATATTCATTGATTTTTGCCATTGAAAAACGTCCAGAAATGTTTGAAGCTACTGACTGAATGAAAGGAGCTGGCATCTCACTCTCTTTGAATCTTCTTTATCATGCTAGGATTAGCAGGAAAAAGCAAAAAATTTCAGAATTGCACCTTGCAATGTGGAGATATTACTGTTTGTGCATTTACAATATTCATTGATTTTTGCCATTGAAAAACGTCCAGAAATGTTTGAAGCTACTGACTGAATGAAAGGAGCTGGCATCTCACTCTCTTTGAATCTTCTTTACCATGCTAGGATTAGCAGGAAAAAGCAAAAAATTTCAGAATTGCACCTTGCAATGTGGAGATATTACTGTTTGTGCATTTACAATATTCATTGATTTTTGCCATTGAAAAACATCATGTTATTCATATACCAGAAATGTTTGAAGCTACTGACTGAATGAAAGGAGCTGGCATCTCACTCTCTTTGAATCTTCTTTATCATGCTAGGATTAGCAGGAAAAAGCAAAAAATTTCAGAATTGCACCTTGCAATGCGGAGAAATTACTGTTTGTGCATTTACAATATTCATTGATTTTTGCCATTGAAAAACATCATGTTATTCATATACCAGAAATGTTTGAAGCTACTGACTGAATGAAAGGAGCTGGCATCTCACTCTCTTTGAATCTTCTTTATCATGCTAGGATTAGCAGGAAAAAGCAAAAAATTTCAGAATTGCACCTTGCAATGTGGAGATATTACTGTTTGTGCATTTACAATATTCATTGATTTTTGCCATTGAAAAACATCATGTTATTCATATACCAGAAATGTTTGAAGCTACTGACTGAATGAAAGGAGCTGGCATCTCACTCTCTTTGAATCTTCTTTATCATGCTAAGAGGAGCAGGAAAAAGCAAAAAATTTCAGAATTGCACCTTGCAATGTGGAGATATTACTGTTTGTGCATTTACAATATTCATTGATTTTTGCCATTGAAAAACGTCCAGAAATGTTTGAAGCTACTGACTGAATGAAAGGAGCTGGCATCTCACTCTCTTTGAATCTTCTTTATCATGCTAGGATTAGCAGGAAAAAGCAAAAAATTTCAGAATTGCACCTTGCAATGTGGAGATATTACTGTTTGTGCATTTACAATATTCATTGATTTTTGCCATTGAAAAACGTCCAGAAATGTTTGAAGCTACTGACTGAATGAAAGGAGCTGGCATCTCACTCTCTTTGAATCTTCTTTATCATGCTAGGATTAGCAGGAAAAAGCAAAAAATTTCAGAATTGCACCTTGCAATGTGGAGATATTACTGTTTGTGCATTTACAATATTCATTGATTTTTGCCATTGAAAAACGTCCAGAAATGTTTGAAGCTACTGACTGAATGAAAGGAGCTGGCATCTCACTCTCTTTGAATCTTCTTTATCATGCTAGGATTAGCAGGAAAAAGCAAAAAATTTCAGAATTGCACCTTGCAATGTGGAGATATTACTGTTTGTGCATTTACAATATTCATTGATTTTTGTCATTGAAAAACGTCCAGAAATGTTTGAAGCTACTGACTGAATGAAAGGAGCTGGCATCTCACTCTCTTTGAATCTTCTTTATCATGCTAGGATTAGCAGGAAAAAGCAAAAAATTTCAGAATTGCACCTTGCAATGTGGAGATATTACTGTTTGTGCATTTACAATATTCATTGATTTTTGCCATTGAAAAACGTCCAGAAATGTTTGAAGTTACTGACTGAATGAAAGGAGCTGGCATCTCACTCTCTTTGAATCTTCTTTATCATGCTAGTATTAGCAGGAAAAAGCAAAAAATTTCAGAATTGCACCTTGCAATGTGGAGATATTACTGTTTGTGCATTTACAATATTCATTGATTTTTGCCATTGAAAAACATCATGTTATTCATATACCAGAAATGTTTGAAGCTACTGACTGAATGAAAGGAGCTGGCATCTCACTCTCTTTGAATCTTCTTTATCATGCTAAGAGGAGCAGGAAAAAGCAAAAAATTTCAGAATTGCACCTTGCAATGTGGAGATATTACTGTTTGTGCATTTACAATATTCATTGATTTTTGCCATTGAAAAACGTCCAGAAATGTTTGAAGCTACTGACTGAATGAAAGGAGCTGGCATCTCACTCTCTTTGAATCTTCTTTATCATGCTAGGATTAGCAGGAAAAAGCAAAAAATTTCAGAATTGCACCTTGCAATGTGGAGATATTACTGTTTGTGCATTTACAATATTCATTGATTTTTGCCATTGAAAAACGTCCAGAAATGTTTGAAGCTACTGACTGAATGAAAGGAGCTGGCATCTCACTCTCTTTGAATCTTCTTTATCATGCTAGGATTAGCAGGAAAAAGCAAAAAATTTCAGAATTGCACCTTGCAATGTGGAGATATTACTGTTTGTGCATTTACAATATTCATTGATTTTTGCCATTGAAAAACATCATGTTATTCATATACCAGAAATGTTTGAAGCTACTGACTGAATGAAAGGAGCTGGCATCTCACTCTCTTTGAATCTTCTTTATCATGCTAGGATTAGCAGGAAAAAGCAAAAAATTTCAGAATTGCACCTTGCAATGCGGAGAAATTACTGTTTGTGCATTTACAATATTCATTGATTTTTGCCATTGAAAAACATCATGTTATTCATATACCAGAAATGTTTGAAGCTACTGACTGAATGAAAGGAGCTGGCATCTCACTCTCTTTGAATCTTCTTTATCATGCTAGGATTAGCAGGAAAAAGCAAAAAATTTCAGAATTGCACCTTGCAATGTGGAGATATTACTGTTTGTGCATTTACAATATTCATTGATTTTTGCCATTGAAAAACATCATGTTATTCATATACCAGAAATGTTTGAAGCTACTGACTGAATGAAAGGAGCTGGCATCTCACTCTCTTTGAATCTTCTTTATCATGCTAAGAGGAGCAGGAAAAAGCAAAAAATTTCAGAATTGCACCTTGCAATGTGGAGATATTACTGTTTGTGCATTTACAATATTCATTGATTTTTGCCATTGAAAAACGTCCAGAAATGTTTGAAGCTACTGACTGAATGAAAGGAGCTGGCATCTCACTCTCTGTGAATCTTCTTTATCATGCTACGATTAGCAGGAAAAAGCAAAAAATTTCAGAATTGCACCTTGCAATGTGGAGATATTACTGTTTGTGCATTTACAATATTCATTGATTTTTGCCATTGAAAAACGTCCAGAAATGTTTGAAGCTATTGACTGAATGAAAGGAGCTGGCATCTCACTCTCTTTGAATCTTCTTTATCATGCTAGGATTAGCAGGAAAAAGCAAAAAATTTCAGAATTGCACCTTGCAATGTGGAGATATTACTGTTTGTGCATTTACAATATTCATTGATTTTTGCCATTGAAAAACGTCCAGAAATGTTTGAAGCTACTGACTGAATGAAAGGAGCTGGCATCTCACTCTCTTTGAATCTTCTTTATCATGCTAGGATTAGCAGGAAAAAGCAAAAAATTTCAGAATTGCACCTTGCAATGTGGAGATATTACTGTTTGTGCATTTACAATATTCATTGATTTTTGCCATTGAAAAACGTCCAGAAATGTTTGAAGCTACTGACTGAATGAAAGGAGCTGGCATCTCACTCTCTTTGAATCTTCTTTATCATGCTAGGATTAGCAGGAAAAAGCAAAAAATTTCAGAATTGCACCTTGCAATGTGGAGATATTACTGTTTGTGCATTTACAATATTCATTGATTTTTGCCATTGAAAAACGTCCAGAAATGTTTGAAGCTACTGACTGAATGAAAGGAGCTGGCATCTCACTCTCTTTGAATCTTCTTTATCATGCTAGGATTAGCAGGAAAAAGCAAAAAATTTCAGAATTGCAACTTGCAATGCGGAGAAATTACTGTTTGTGCATTTACAATATTCATTGATTTTTGCCATTGAAAAACATCATGTTATTCATATACCAGAAATGTTTGAAGCTACTGACTGAATGAAAGGAGCTGGCATCTCACTCTCTTTGAATCTTCTTTATCATGCTAGGATTAGCAGGAAAAAGCAAAAAATTTCAGAATTGCACCTTGCAATATTGAGATATTACTGTTTGTGCATTTACAATATTCATTGATTTTTGCCATTGAAAAACGTCCAGAAATGTTTGAAGCTACTGACTGAATGAAAGGAGCTGGCATCTCACTCTCTTTAATCTTCTTTATCATGCTAGTATTAGCAGGAAAAAGCAAAAAATTTCAGAATTGCACCTTGCAATGTGGAGATATTACTGTTTGTGCATTTACAATATTCATTGATTTTTGCCATTGAAAAACATCATGTTATTCATATACCAGAAATGTTTGAAGCTACTGACTGAATGAAAGGAGCTGGCATCTCACTCTCTTTGAATCTTCTTTATCATGCTAAGAGGAGCAGGAAAAAGCAAAAAATTTCAGAATTGCACCTTGCAATGTGGAGATATTACTGTTTGTGCATTTACAATATTCATTGATTTTTGCCATTGAAAAACGTCCAGAAATGTTTGAAGCTACTGACTGAATGAAAGGAGCTGGCATCTCACTCTCTTTGAATCTTCTTTATCATGCTAGGATTAGCAGGAAAAAGCAAAAAATTTCAGAATTGCACCTTGCAATGTGGAGATATTACTGTTTGTGCATTTACAATATTCATTGATTTTTGCCATTGAAAAACGTCCAGAAATGTTTGAAGCTACTGACTGAATGAAAGGAGCTGGCATCTCACTCTCTTTGAATCTTCTTTATCATGCTAGGATTAGCAGGAAAAAGCAAAAAATTTCAGAATTGCACCTTGCAATGTGGAGATATTACTGTTTGTGCATTTACAATATTCATTGATTTTTGCCATTGAAAAACGTCCAGAAATGTTTGAAGCTACTGACTGAATGAAAGGAGCTGGCATCTCACTCTCTTTGAATCTTCTTTATCATGCTAGGATTAGCAGGAAAAAGCAAAAAATTTCAGAATTGCACCTTGCAATGTGGAGATATTACTGTTTGTGCATTTACAATATTCATTGATTTTTGCCATTGAAAAACGTCCAGAAATGTTTGAAGCTACTGACTAAATGAAAGGAGCTGGCATCTCACTCTCTTTGAATCTTCTTTATCATGCTAGGATTAGCAGGAAAAAGCAAAAAATTTCAGAATTGCAACTTGCAATGCGGAGAAATTACTGTTTGTGCATTTACAATATTCATTGATTTTTGCCATTGAAAAACATCATGTTATTCATATACCAGAAATGTTTGAAGCTACTGACTGAATGAAAGGAGCTGGCATCTCACTCTCTTTGAATCTTCTTTATCATGCTAGGATTAGCAGGAAAAAGCAAAAAATTTCAGAATTGCACCTTGCAATATGGAGATATTACTGTTTGTGCATTTACAATATTCATTGATTTTTGCCATTGAAAAACGTCCAGAAATGTTTGAAGCTACTGACTGAATGAAAGGAGCTGGCATCTCACTCTCTTTAATCTTCTTTATCATGCTAGTATTAGCAGGAAAAAGCAAAAAATTTCAGAATTGCACCTTGCAATGTGGAGATATTACTGTTTGTGCATTTACAATATTCATTGATTTTTGCCATTGAAAAACATCATGTTATTCATATACCAGAAATGTTTGAAGCTACTGACTGAATGAAAGGAGCTGGCATCTCACTCTCTTTGAATCTTCTTTATCATGCTAAGAGGAGCAGGAAAAAGCAAAAAATTTCAGAATTGCACCTTGCAATGTGGAGATATTACTGTTTGTGCATTTACAATATTCATTGATTTTTGCCATTGAAAAACATCATGTTATTCATATACCAGAAATGTTTGAAGTTACTGACTGAATGAAAGGAGCTGGCATCTCACTCTCTTTGAATCTTCTTTATCATGCTAAGAGGAGCAGGAAAAAGCAAAAAATTTCAGAATTGCACCTTGCAATGTGGAGATATTACTGTTTGTGCATTTACAATATTCATTGATTTTTGCCATTGAAAAACGTCCAGAAATGTTTGAAGCTACTGACTGAATGAAAGGAGCTGGCATCTCACTCTCTTTGAATCTTCTTTATCATGCTAGGATTAGCAGGAAAAAGCAAAAAATTTCAGAATTGCACCTTGCAATGTGGAGATATTACTGTTTGTGCATTTACAATATTCATTGATTTTTGCCATTGAAAAACGTCCAGAAATGTTTGAAGCTACTGACTGAATGAAAGGAGCTGGCATCTCACTCTCTTTGAATCTTCTTTATCATGCTAGGATTAGCAGGAAAAAGCAAAAAATTTCAGAATTGCACCTTGCAATGTGGAGATATTACTGTTTGTGCATTTACAATATTCATTGATTTTTGCCATTGAAAAACGTCCAGAAATGTTTGAAGCTACTGACTGAATGAAAGGAGCTGGCATCTCACTCTCTTTGAATCTTCTTTATCATGCTAGGATTAGCAGGAAAAAGCAAAAAATTTCAGAATTGCACCTTGCAATGTGGAGATATTACTGTTTGTGCATTTACAATATTCATTGATTTTTGTCATTGAAAAACGTCCAGAAATGTTTGAAGCTACTGACTGAATGAAAGGAGCTGGCATCTCACTCTCTTTGAATCTTCTTTATCATGCTAGGATTAGCAGGAAAAAGCAAAAAATTTCAGAATTGCACCTTGCAATGTGGAGATATTACTGTTTGTGCATTTACAATATTCATTGATTTTTGCCATTGAAAAACGTCCAGAAATGTTTGAAGCTACTGACTGAATGAAAGGAGCTGGCATCTCACTCTCTTTGAATCTTCTTTATCATGCTAGTATTAGCAGGAAAAAGCAAAAAATTTCAGAATTGCACCTTGCAATGTGGAGATATTACTGTTTGTGCATTTACAATATTCATTGATTTTTGCCATTGAAAAACATCATGTTATTCATATACCAGAAATGTTTGAAGCTACTGACTGAATGAAAGGAGCTGGCATCTCACTCTCTTTGAATCTTCTTTATCATGCTGAGAGGAGCAGGAAAAAGCAAAAAATTTCAGAATTGCACCTTGCAATGTGGAGATATTACTGTTTGTGCATTTACAATATTCATTGATTTTTGCCATTGAAAAACGTCCAGAAATGTTTGAAGCTACTGACTGAATGAAAGGAGCTGGCATCTCACTCTCTTTGAATCTTCTTTATCATGCTAGGATTAGCAGGAAAAAGCAAAAAATTTCAGAATTGCACCTTGCAATGTGGAGATATTACTGTTTGTGCATTTACAATATTCATTGATTTTTGCCATTGAAAAACGTCCAGAAATGTTTGAAGCTACTGACTGAATGAAAGGAGCTGGCATCTCACTCTCTTTGAATCTTCTTTATCATGCTAGGATTAGCAGGAAAAAGCAAAAAATTTCAGAATTGCACCTTGCAATGTGGAGATATTACTGTTTGTGCATTTACAATATTCATTGATTTTTGCCATTGAAAAACATCATGTTATTCATATACCAGAAATGTTTGAAGCTACTGACTGAATGAAAGGAGCTGGCATCTCACTCTCTTTGAATCTTCTTTATCATGCTAGGATTAGCAGGAAAAAGCAAAAAATTTCAGAATTGCACCTTGCAATGCGGAGAAATTACTGTTTGTGCATTTACAATATTCATTGATTTTTGCCATTGAAAAACATCATGTTATTCATATACCAGAAATGTTTGAAGCTACTGACTGAATGAAAGGAGCTGGCATCTCACTCTCTTTGAATCTTCTTTATCATGCTAGGATTAGCAGGAAAAAGCAAAAAATTTCAGAATTGCACCTTGCAATGTGGAGATATTACTGTTTGTGCATTTACAATATTCATTGATTTTTGCCATTGAAAAACATCATGTTATTCATATACCAGAAATGTTTGAAGCTACTGACTGAATGAAAGGAGCTGGCATCTCACTCTCTTTGAATCTTCTTTATCATGCTAAGAGGAGCAGGAAAAAGCAAAAAATTTCAGAATTGCACCTTGCAATGTGGAGATATTACTGTTTGTGCATTTACAATATTCATTGATTTTTGCCATTGAAAAACGTCCAGAAATGTTTGAAGCTACTGACTGAATGAAAGGAGCTGGCATCTCACTCTCTGTGAATCTTCTTTATCATGCTACGATTAGCAGGAAAAAGCAAAAAATTTCAGAATTGCACCTTGCAATGTGGAGATATTACTGTTTGTGCATTTACAATATTCATTGATTTTTGCCATTGAAAAACGTCCAGAAATGTTTGAAGCTATTGACTGAATGAAAGGAGCTGGCATCTCACTCTCTTTGAATCTTCTTTATCATGCTAGGATTAGCAGGAAAAAGCAAAAAATTTCATAATTGCACCTTGCAATGTGGAGATATTACTGTTTGTGCATTTACAATATTCATTGATTTTTGCCATTGAAAAACGTCCAGAAATGTTTGAAGCTACTGACTGAATGAAAGGAGCTGGCATCTCACTCTCTTTGAATCTTCTTTATCATGCTAGGATTAGCAGGAAAAAGCAAAAAATTTCAGAATTGCACCTTGCAATGTGGAGATATTACTGTTTGTGCATTTACAATATTCATTGATTTTTGCCATTGAAAAACGTCCAGAAATGTTTGAAGCTACTGACTGAATGAAAGGAGCTGGCATCTCACTCTCTTTGAATCTTCTTTATCATGCTAGGATTAGCAGGAAAAAGCAAAAAATTTCAGAATTGCACCTTGCAATGTGGAGATATTACTGTTTGTGCATTTACAATATTCATTGATTTTTGCCATTGAAAAACGTCCAGAAATGTTTGAAGCTACTGACTGAATGAAAGGAGCTGGCATCTCACTCTCTTTGAATCTTCTTTATCATGCTAGGATTAGCAGGAAAAAGCAAAAAATTTCAGAATTGCACCTTGCAATGTGGAGATATTACTGTTTGTGCATTTACAATATTCATTGATTTTTGCCATTGAAAAACGTCCAGAAATGTTTGAAGCTACTGACTGAATGAAAGGAGCTGGCATCTCACTCTCTTTGAATCTTCTTTATCATGCTAGGATTAGCAGGAAAAAGCAAAAAATTTCAGAATTGCACCTTGCAATGTGGAGATATTACTGTTTGTGCATTTACAATATTCATTGATTTTTGCCATTGAAAAACGTCCAGAAATGTTTGAAGCTACTGACTGAATGAAAGGAGCTGGCATCTCACTCTCTTTGAATCTTCTTTATCATGCTAGGATTAGCAGGAAAAAGCAAAAAATTTCAGAATTGCACCTTGCAATGTGGAGATATTACTGTTTGTGCATTTACAATATTCATTGATTTTTGCCATTGAAAAACGTCCAGAAATGTTTGAAGCTACTGACTGAATGAAAGGAGCTGGCATCTCACTCTCTTTGAATCTTCTTTATCATGCTAGGATTAGCAGGAAAAAGCAAAAAATTTCAGAATTGCAACTTGCAATGCGGAGAAATTACTGTTTGTGCATTTACAATATTCATTGATTTTTGCCATTGAAAAACATCATGTTATTCATATACCAGAAATGTTTGAAGCTACTGACTGAATGAAAGGAGCTGGCATCTCACTCTCTTTGAATCTTCTTTATCATGCTAGGATTAGCAGGAAAAAGCAAAAAATTTCAGAATTGCACCTTGCAATGTGGAGATATTACTGTTTGTGCATTTACAATATTCATTGATTTTTGCCATTGAAAAACGTCCAGAAATGTTTGAAGCTACTGACTGAATGAAAGGAGCTGGCATCTCACTCTCTTTGAATCTTCTTTATCATGCTAGGATTAGCAGGAAAAAGCAAAAAATTTCAGAATTGCACCTTGCAATGTGGAGATATTACTGTTTGTGCATTTACAATATTCATTGATTTTTGTCATTGAAAAACGTCCAGAAATGTTTGAAGCTACTGACTGAATGAAAGGAGCTGGCATCTCACTCTCTTTGAATCTTCTTTATCATGCTAGGATTAGCAGGAAAAAGCAAAAAATTTCAGAATTGCACCTTGCAATGTGGAGATATTACTGTTTGTGCATTTACAATATTCATTGATTTTTGCCATTGAAAAACGTCCAGAAATGTTTGAAGCTACTGACTGAATGAAAGGAGCTGGCATCTCACTCTCTTTGAATCTTCTTTATCATGCTAGTATTAGCAGGAAAAAGCAAAAAATTTCAGAATTGCACCTTGCAATGTGGAGATATTACTGTTTGTGCATTTACAATATTCATTGATTTTTGCCATTGAAAAACATCATGTTATTCATATACCAGAAATGTTTGAAGCTACTGACTGAATGAAAGGAGCTGGCATCTCACTCTCTTTGAATCTTCTTTATCATGCTAAGAGGAGCAGGAAAAAGCAAAAAATTTCAGAATTGCACCTTGCAATGTGGAGATATTACTGTTTGTGCATTTACAATATTCATTGATTTTTGCCATTGAAAAACGTCCAGAAATGTTTGAAGCTACTGACTGAATGAAAGGAGCTGGCATCTCACTCTCTATGAATCTTCTTTATCATGCTAGGATTAGCAGGAAAAAGCAAAAAATTTCAGAATTGCACCTTGCAATGTGGAGATATTACTGTTTGTGCATTTACAATATTCATTGATTTTTGCCATTGAAAAACGTCCAGAAATGTTTGAAGCTACTGACTGAATGAAAGGAGCTGGCATCTCACTCTCTTTGAATCTTCTTTATCATGCTAGGATTAGCAGGAAAAAGCAAAAAATTTCAGAATTGCACCTTGCAATGTGGAGATATTACTGTTTGTGCATTTACAATATTCATTGATTTTTGCCATTGAAAAACATCATGTTATTCATATACCAGAAATGTTTGAAGCTACTGACTGAATGAAAGGAGCTGGCATCTCACTCTCTTTGAATCTTCTTTATCATGCTAGGATTAGCAGGAAAAAGCAAAAAATTTCAGAATTGCACCTTGCAATGCGGAGAAATTACTGTTTGTGCATTTACAATATTCATTGATTTTTGCCATTGAAAAACATCATGTTATTCATATACCAGAAATGTTTGAAGCTACTGACTGAATGAAAGGAGCTGGCATCTCACTCTCTTTGAATCTTCTTTATCATGCTAGGATTAGCAGGAAAAAGCAAAAAATTTCAGAATTGCACCTTGCAATGTGGAGATATTACTGTTTGTGCATTTACAATATTCATTGATTTTTGCCATTGAAAAACATCATGTTATTCATATACCAGAAATGTTTGAAGCTACTGACTGAATGAAAGGAGCTGGCATCTCACTCTCTTTGAATCTTCTTTATCATGCTAAGAGGAGCAGGAAAAAGCAAAAAATTTCAGAATTGCACCTTGCAATGTGGAGATATTACTGTTTGTGCATTTACAATATTCATTGATTTTTGCCATTGAAAAACGTCCAGAAATGTTTGAAGCTACTGACTGAATGAAAGGAGCTGGCATCTCACTCTCTGTGAATCTTCTTTATCATGCTACGATTAGCAGGAAAAAGCAAAAAATTTCAGAATTGCACCTTGCAATGTGGAGATATTACTGTTTGTGCATTTACAATATTCATTGATTTTTGCCATTGAAAAACGTCCAGAAATGTTTGAAGCTATTCACTGAATGAAAGGAGCTGGCATCTCACTCTCTTTGAATCTTCTTTATCATGCTAGGATTAGCAGGAAAAAGCAAAAAATTTCATAATTGCACCTTGCAATGTGGAGATATTACTGTTTGTGCATTTACAATATTCATTGATTTTTGCCATTGAAAAACGTCCAGAAATGTTTGAAGCTACTGACTGAATGAAAGGAGCTGGCATCTCACTCTCTTTGAATCTTCTTTATCATGCTAGGATTAGCAGGAAAAAGCAAAAAATTTCAGAATTGCACCTTGCAATGTGGAGAAATTACTGTTTGTGCATTTACAATATTCATTGATTTTTGCCATTGAAAAACATCATGTTATTCATATACCAGAAATGTTTGAAGCTACTGACTGAATGAAAGGAGCTGGCATCTCACTCTCTTTGAATCTTCTTTATCATGCTAGGATTAGCAGGAAAAAGCGAAAAATTTCAGAATTGCACCTTGCAATATGGAGATATTACTGTTTGTGCATTTACAATATTCATTGATTTTTGCCATTGAAAAACGTCCAGAAATGTTTGAAGCTACTGACTGAATGAAAGGAGCTGGCATCTCACTCTCTTTAATCTTCTTTATCATGCTAGTATTAGCAGGAAAAAGCAAAAAATTTCAGAATTGCACCTTGCAATGTGGAGATATTACTGTTTGTGCATTTACAATATTCATTGATTTTTGCCATTGAAAAACATCATGTTATTCATATACCAGAAATGTTTGAAGCTACTGACTGAATGAAAGGAGCTGGCATCTCACTCTCTTTGAATCTTCTTTATCATGCTAAGAGGAGCAGGAAAAAGCAAAAAATTTCAGAATTGCACCTTGCAATGTGGAGATATTACTGTTTGTGCATTTACAATATTCATTGATTTTTGCCATTGAAAAACGTCCAGAAATGTTTGAAGCTACTGACTGAATGAAAGGAGCTGGCATCTCACTCTCTTTGAATCTTCTTTATCATGCTAGGATTAGCAGGAAAAAGCAAAAAATTTCAGAATTGCACCTTGCAATGTGGAGATATTACTGTTTGTGCATTTACAATATTCATTGATTTTTGCCATTGAAAAACGTCCAGAAATGTTTGAAGCTACTGACTGAATGAAAGGAGTTGGCATCTCACTCTTTTTGAATCTTCTTTATCATGCTAGGATTAGCAGGAAAAAGCAAAAAATTTCAGAATTGCACCTTGCAATGTGGAGATATTACTGTTTGTGCATTTACAATATTCATTGATTTTTGCCATTGAAAAACGTCCAGAAATGTTTGAAGCTACTGACTGAATGAAAGGAGCTGGCATCTCACTCTCTTTGAATCTTCTTTATCATGCTAGGATTAGCAGGAAAAAGCAAAAAATTTCAGAATTGCACCTTGCAATGTGGAGATATTACGGTTTGTGCATTTACAATATTCATTGATTTTTGCCATTGAAAAACGTCCAGAAATGTTTGAAGCTACTGACTGAATGAAAGGAGCTGGCATCTCACTCTCTTTGAATCTTCTTTATCATGCTAGGATTAGCAGGAAAAAGCAAAAAATTTCAGAATTGCACCTTGCAATGTGGAGATACTACTGTTTGTGCATTTACAATATTCATTGATTTTGCCATTGAAAAACGTCCAGAAATGTTTGAAGCTACTGACTGAATGAAAGGAGCTGGCAGCTCACTCTCTTTGAATCTTCTTTATCATGCTAGGATTAGCAGGAAAAAGCAAAAAATTTCAGAATTGCACCTTGCAATGTGGAGATATTACTGTTTGTGCATTTACAATATTCATTGATTTTTGCCATTGAAAAACGTCCAGAAATGTTTGAAGCTACTGACTGAATGAAAGGAGCTGGCATCTCACTCTCTTTGAATCTTCTTTATCATGGTAGGATTAGCAGGAAAAAGCAAAAAATTTCAGAATTGCACCTTGCAATGCGGAGAAATTACTGTTTGTGCATTTACAATATTCATTGATTTTTGCCATTGAAAAACATCATGTTATTCATATACCAGAAATGTTTGAAGCTACTGACTGAATGAAAGGAGCTGGCATCTCATTCTCTTTGAATCTTCTTTATCATGCTAGGATTAGCAGGAAAAAGCAAAAAATTTCAGAATTGCACCTTGCAATGTGGAGATATTACTGTTTGTGCATTTACAATATTCATTGATTTTTGCCATTGAAAAACATCATGTTATTCATATACCAGAAATGTTTGAAGCTACTGACTGAATGAAAGGAGCTGGCATCTCACTCTCTTTGAATCTTCTTTATCATGCTAAGAGGAGCAGGAAAAAGCAAAAAATTTCAGAATTGCACCTTGCAATGTGGAGATATTACTGTTTGTGCATTTACAATATTCATTGATTTTTGCCATTGAAAAACGTCCAGAAATGTTTGAAGCTATTGACTGAATGAAAGGAGCTGGCATCTCACTCTCTTTGAATCTTCTTTATCATGCTAGGATTAGCAGGAAAAAGCAAAAAATTTCAGAATTCCACCTTGCAATGTGGAGATATTACTGTTTGTGCATTTACAATATTCATTGATTTTTGCCATTGAAAAACGTCCAGAAATGTTTGAAGCTACTGACTGAATGAAAGGAGCTGGCATCTCACTCTCTTTGAATCTTCTTTATCATGCTAGGATTAGCAGGAAAAAGCAAAAAATTTCAGAATTGCACCTTGCAATGTGGAGATATTACTGTTTGTGCATTTACAATATTCATTGATTTTTGCCATTGAAAAACGTCCAGAAATGTTTGAAGCTACTGACTGAATGAAAGGAGCTGGCATCTCACTCTCTTTGAATCTTCTTTATCATGCTAGGATTAGCAGGAAAAAGCAAAAAATTTCAGAATTGCACCTTGCAATGTGGAGATATTACTGTTTGTGCATTTACAATATTCATTGATTTTTGTCATTGAAAAACGTCCAGAAATGTTTGAAGCTACTGACTGAATGAAAGGAGCTGGCATCTCACTCTCTTTGAATCTTCTTTATCATGCTAGGATTAGCAGGAAAAAGCAAAAAATTTCAGAATTGCACCTTGCAATGTGGAGATATTACTATTTGTGCATTTACAATATTCATTGATTTTTGCCATTGAAAAACGTCCAGAAATGTTTGAAGCCACTGACTGAATGAAAGGAGCTGGCATCTCACTCTCTTTGAATCTTCTTTATCATGCTAGGATTAGGAGGAAAAAGCAAAAAATTTCAGATTTGCACCTTGCAATGCGGAGAAATTACTGTTTGTGCATTTACAATATTCATTGATTTTTGCCATTGAAAAACATCATATTATTCATATACCAGAAATGTTTGAAGCTACTGACTGAATGAAAGGAGCTGGCATCTCACTCTCTTTGAATCTTCTTTATCATGCTAGGATTAGCAGGAAAAAGCAAAAAATTTCAGAATTGCACCTTGCAATGTGGAGATATTACTGTTTGTGCATTTACAATATTCATTGATTTTTGTCATTGAAAAACGTCCAGAAATGTTTGAAGCTACTGACTGAATGAAAGGAGCTGGCATCTCACTCTCTTTGAATCTTCTTTATCATGCTAGGATTAGCAGGAAAAAGCAAAAAATTTCAGAATTGCACCTTGCAATGTGGAGATATTACTATTTGTGCATTTACAATATTCATTGATTTTTGCCATTGAAAAATGTCCAGAAATGTTTGAAGCCACTGACTGAATGAAAGGAGCTGGCATCTCACTCTCTTTGAATCTTCTTTATCATGCTAGGATTAGGAGGAAAAAGCAAAAAATTTCAGATTTGCACCTTGCAATGCGGAGAAATTACTGTTTGTGTATTTACAATATTCATTGATTTTTGCCATTGAAAAACATCATGTTATTCATATACCAGAAATGTTTGAAGCTACTGACTGAATGAAAGGAGCTGGCATCTCACTCTCTTTGAATCTTCTTTATCATGCTAGGATTAGCAGGAAAAAGCAAAAAATTTCAGAATTGCACCTTGCAATGTGGAGATATTACTGTTTGTGCATTTACAATATTCATTGATTTTTGCCATTGAAAAACGTCCAGAAATGTTTGAAGCTACTGACTGAATGAAAGGAGCTGGCATCTCACTCTCTTTAATCTTCTTTATCATGCTAGTATTAGCAGGAAAAAGCAAAAAATTTCAGAATTGCACCTTGCAATGTGGAGATATTACTGTTTGTGCATTTACAATATTCATTGATTTTTGCCATTGAAAAACATCATGTTATTCATATACCAGAAATGTTTGAAGCTACTGACTGAATGAAAGGAGCTGGCATCTCACTCTCTTTGAATCTTCTTTATCATGCTAAGAGGAGCAGGAAAAAGCAAAAAATTTCAGAATTGCACCTTGCAATGTGGAGATATTACTGTTTGTGCATTTACAATATTCATTGATTTTTGCCATTGAAAAACGTCCAGAAATGTTTGAAGCTACTGACTGAATGAAAGGAGCTGGCATCTCACTCTCTTTGAATCTTCTTTATCATGCTAGGATTAGCAGGAAAAAGCAAAAAATTTCAGAATTGCACCTTGCAATGTGGAGATATTACTGTTTGTGCATTTACAATATTCATTGATTTTTGCCATTGAAAAACGTCCAGAAATGTTTGAAGCTACTGACTGAATGAAAGGAGTTGGCATCTCACTCTCTTTGAATCTTCTTTATCATGCTAGGATTAGCAGGAAAAAGCAAAAAATTTCAGAATTGCACCTTGCAATGTGGAGATATTACTGTTTGTGCATTTACAATATTCATTGATTTTTGCCATTGAAAAACGTCCAGAAATGTTTGAAGCTACTGACTGAATGAAAGGAGCTGGCATCTCACTCTCTTTGAATCTTCTTTATCATGCTAGGATTAGCAGGAAAAAGCAAAAAATTTCAGAATTGCACCTTGCAATGTGGAGATATTACTGTTTGTGCATTTACAATATTCATTGATTTTTGCCATTGAAAAACGTCCAGAAATGTTTGAAGCTACTGACTGAATGAAAGGAGCTGGCATCTCACTCTCTTTGAATCTTCTTTATCATGCTAGGATTAGCAGGAAAAAGCAAAAAATTTCAGAATTGCACCTTGCAATGTGGAGATATTACTGTTTGTGCATTTACAATATTCATTGATTTTTGCCATTGAAAAACGTCCAGAAATGTTTGAAGCTACTGACTGAATGAAAGGAGCTGGCATCTCACTCTCTTTGAATCTTCTTTATCATGCTAGGATTAGCAGGAAAAAGCAAAAAATTTCAGAATTGCACCTTGCAATGTGGAGATATTACTGTTTGTGCATTTACAATATTCATTGATTTTTGCCATTGAAAAACGTCCAGAAATGTTTGAAGCTACTGACTGAATGAAAGGAGCTGGCATCTCACTCTCTTTGAATCTTCTTTATCATGCTAGGATTAGCAGGAAAAAGCAAAAAATTTCAGAATTGCACCTTGCAATGTGGAGATATTACTGTTTGTGCATTTACAATATTCATTGATTTTTGCCATTGAAAAACGTCCAGAAATGTTTGAAGCTACTGACTGAATGAAAGGAGCTGGCATCTCACTCTCTTTGAATCTTCTTTATCATGCTAGGATTAGCAGGAAAAAGCAAAAAATTTCAGAATTGCACCTTGCAATGCGGAGAAATTACTGTTTGTGCATTTACAATATTCATTGATTTTTGCCATTGAAAAACATCATGTTATTCATATACCAGAAATGTTTGAAGCTACTGACTGAATGAAAGGAGCTGGCATCTCATTCTCTTTGAATCTTCTTTATCATGCTAGTATTAGCAGGAAAAAGCAAAAAATTTCAGAATTGCACCTTGCAATGTGGAGATATTACTGTTTGTGCATTTACAATATTCATTGATTTTTGCCATTGAAAAACATCATGTTATTCATATACCAGAAATGTTTGAAGCTACTGACTGAATGAAAGGAGCTGGCATCTCACTCTCTTTGAATCTTCTTTATCATGCTAAGAGGAGCAGGAAAAAGCAAAAAATTTCAGAATTGCACCTTGCAATGTGGAGATATTACTGTTTGTGCATTTACAATATTCATTGATTTTTGCCATTGAAAAACGTCCAGAAATGTTTGAAGCTATTGACTGAATGAAAGGAGCTGGCATCTCACTCTCTTTGAATCTTTTTTATCATGCTAGGATTAGCAGGAAAAAGCAAAAAATTTCAGAATTCCACCTTGCAATGTGGAGATATTACTGTTTGTGCATTTACAATATTCATTGATTTTTGCCATTGAAAAACGTCCAGAAATGTTTGAAGCTACTGACTGAATGAAAGGAGCTGGCATCTCACTCTCTTTGAATCTTCTTTATCATGCTAGGATTAGCAGGAAAAAGCAAAAAATTTCAGAATTGCACCTTGCAATGTGGAGATATTACTGTTTGTGCATTTACAATATTCATTGATTTTTGCCATTGAAAAACGTCCAGAAATGTTTGAAGCTACTGACTGAATGAAAGGAGCTGGCATCTCACTCTCTTTGAATCTTCTTTATCATGCTAGGATTAGCAGGAAAAAGCAATAAATTTCAGAATTGCACCTTGCAATGTGGAGATATTACTGTTTGTGCATTTACAATATTCATTGATTTTTGTCATTGAAAAACGTCCAGAAATGTTTGAAGCTACTGACTGAATGAAAGGAGCTGGCATCTCACTCTCTTTGAATCTTCTTTATCATGCTAGGATTAGCAGGAAAAAGCAAAAAATTTCAGAATTGCACCTTGCAATGTGGAGATATTACTGTTTGTGCATTTACAATATTCATTGATTTTTGCCATTGAAAAACGTCCAGAAATGTTTGAAGCCACTGACTGAATGAAAGGAGCTGGCATCTCACTCTCTTTGAATCTTCTTTATCATGCTAGGATTAGGAGGAAAAAGCAAAAAATTTCAGATTTGCACCTTGCAATGTGGAGAAATTACTGTTTGTGCATTTACAATATTCATTGATTTTTGCCATTGAAAAACATCATGTTATTCATATACCAGAAATGTTTGAAGCTACTGACTGAATGAAAGGAGCTGGCATCTCACTCTCTTTGAATCTTCTTTATCATGCTAGGATTAGCAGGAAAAAGCAAAAAATTTCAGAATTGCACCTTGCAATGTGGAGATATTACTGTTTGTGCATTTACAATATTCATTGATTTTTGCCATTGAAAAACGTCCAGAAATGTTTGAAGCTACTGACTGAATGAAAGGAGCTGGCATCTCACTCTCTTTAATCTTCTTTATCATGCTAGTATTAGCAGGAAAAAGCAAAAAATTTCAGAATTGCACCTTGCAATGTGGAGATATTACTGTTTGTGCATTTACAATATTCATTGATTTTTGCCATTGAAAAACATCATGTTATTCATATACCAGAAATGTTTGAAGCTACTGACTGAATAAAAGGAGCTGGCATCTCACTCTCTTTGAATCTTCTTTATCATGCTAAGAGGAGCAGGAAAAAGCAAAAAATTTCAGAATTGCACCTTGCAATGTGGAGATATTACTGTTTGTGCATTTATAATATTCATTGATTTTTGCCATTGAAAAACGTCCAGAAATGTTTGAAGCTACTGACTGAATGAAAGGAGCTGGCATCTCACTCTCTTTGAATCTTCTTTATCATGCTAGGATTAGCAGGAAAAAGCAAAAAATTTCAGAATTGCACCTTGCAATGTGGAGATATTACTGTTTGTGCATTTACAATATTCATTGATTTTTGCCATTGAAAAACGTCCAGAAATGTTTGAAGCTACTGACTGAATGAAAGGAGTTGGCATCTCACTCTCTTTGAATCTTCTTTATCATGCTAGGATTAGCAGGAAAAAGCAAAAAATTTCAGAATTGCACCTTGCAATGTGGAGATATTACTGTTTGTGCATTTACAATATTCATTGATTTTTGCCATTGAAAAACGTCCAGAAATGTTTGAAGCTACTGACTGAATGAAAGGAGCTGGCATCTCACTCTCTTTGAATCTTCTTTATCATGCTAGGATTAGCAGGAAAAAGCAAAAAATTTCAGAATTGCACCTTGCAATGTGGAGATATTACTGTTTGTGCATTTACAATATTCATTGATTTTTGCCATTGAAAAACGTCCAGAAATGTTTGAAGCTACTGACTGAATGAAAGGAGCTGGCATCTCACTCTCTTTGAATCTTCTTTATCATGCTAGGATTAGCAGGAAAAAGCAAAAAATTTCAGAATTGCACCTTGCAATGTGGAGATACTACTGTTTGTGCATTTACAATATTCATTGATTTTGCCATTGAAAAACGTCCAGAAATGTTTGAAGCTACTGACTGAATGAAAGGAGCTGGCATCTCACTCTCTTTGAATCTTCTTTATCATGCTAGGATTAGCAGGAAAAAGCAAAAAATTTCAGAATTGCACCTTGCAATGTGGAGATATTACTGTTTGTGCATTTACAATATTCATTGATTTTTGCCATTGAAAAACGTCCAGAAATGTTTGAAGCTACTGACTGAATGAAAGGAGCTGGCATCTCACTCTCTTTGAATCTTCTTTATCATGCTAGGATTAGCAGGAAAAAGCAAAAAATTTCAGAATTGCACCTTGCAATGCGGAGAAATTACTGTTTGTGCATTTACAATATTCATTGATTTTTGCCATTGAAAAACATCATGTTATTCATATACCAGAAATGTTTGAAGCTACTGACTGAATGAAAGGAGCTGGCATCTCATTCTCTTTGAATCTTCTTTATCATGCTAGGATTAGCAGGAAAAAGCAAAAAATTTCAGAATTGCACCTTGCAATGTGGAGATATTACTGTTTGTGCATTTACAATATTCATTGATTTTTGCCATTGAAAAACATCATGTTATTCATATACCAGAAATGTTTGAAGCTACTGACTGAATGAAAGGAGCTGGCATCTCACTCTCTTTGAATCTTCTTTATCATGCTAAGAGGAGCAGGAAAAAGCAAAAAATTTCAGAATCGCACCTTGCAATGTGGAGATATTACTGTTTGTGCATTTACAATATTCATTGATTTTTGCCATTGAAAAACGTCCAGAAATGTTTGAAGCTACTGACTGAATGAAAGGAGCTGGCATCTCACTCTCTTTGAATCTTCTTTATCATGCTAGGATTAGCAGGAAAAAGCAAAAATTTCAGAATTGCACCTTGCAATGTGGAGATATTACTGTTTGTGCATTTACAATATTCATTGATTTTTGCCATTGAAAAACGTCCAGAAATGTTTGAAGCTACTGACTGAATGAAAGGAGCTGGCATCTCACTCTCTTTGAATCTTCTTTATCATGCTAGGATTAGCAGGAAAAAGCAAAAAATTTCAGAATTGCACCTTGCAATGTGGAGATATTACTGTTTGTGCATTTACAATATTCATTGATTTTTGCCATTGAAAAACGTCCAGAAATGTTTGAAGCTACTGACTGAATGAAAGGAGCTGGCATCTCACTCTCTTTGAATCTTCTTTATCATGCTAGGATTAGCAGGAAAAAGCAAAAAATTTCAGAATTGCACCTTGCAATGTGGAGATATTACTGTTTGTGCATTTACAATATTCATTGATTTTTGCCATTGAAAAATGTCCAGAAATGTTTGAAGCTACTGACTGAATGAAAGGAGCTGGCATCTCACTCTCTTTGAATCTTCTTTATCATGCTAGGATTAGCAGGAAAAAGCAAAAAATTTCAGAATTGCACCTTGCAATGTGGAGATATTACTGTTTGTGCATTTACAATATTCATTGATTTTTGCCATTGAAAAACGTCCAGAAATGTTTGAAGCTACTGACTGAATGAAAGGAGCTGGCATCTCACTCTCTTTGAATCTTCTTTATCATGCTAGGATTAGCAGGAAAAAGCAAAAAATTTCAGAATTGCACCTTGCAATGTGGAGATATTACTGTTTGTGCATTTACAATATTCATTGATTTTTGCCATTGAAAAACGTCCAGAAATGTTTGAAGCTACTGATTGAATGAAAGGAGCTGGCATCTCACTCTCTTTGAATCTTCTTTATCATGCTAGGATTAGCAGGAAAAAGCAAAAAATTTCAGAATTGCACCTTGCAATGTGGAGATATTACTGTTTGTGCATTTACAATATTCATTGATTTTTGCCATTGAAAAACGTCCAGAAATGTTTGAAGCTACTGACTGAATGAAAGGAGCTGGCATCTCACTCTCTTTGAATCTTCTTTATCATGCTAGGATTAGCAGGAAAAAGCAAAAAATTTCAGAATTGCACCTTGCAATGTGGAGATATTACTGTTTGTGCATTTACAATATTCATTGATTTTTGTCATTGAAAAACGTCCAGAAATGTTTGAAGCTACTGACTGAATGAAAGGAGCTGGCATCTCACTCTCTTTGAATCTTCTTTATCATGCTAGGATTAGCAGGAAAAAGCAAAAAATTTCAGAATTGCACCTTGCAATGTGGAGATATTACTGTTTGTGCATTTACAATATTCATTGATTTTTGCCATTGAAAAACGTCCAGAAATGTTTGAATCTACTGACTGAATGAAAGGAGCTGGCATCTCACTCTCTTTGAATCTTCTTTATCATGCTAGGATTAGCAGGAAAAAGCAAAAAATTTCAGAATTGCACCTTGCAATGCGGAGAAATTACTGTTTGTGCATTTACAATATTCATTGATTTTTGCCATTGAAAAACATCATGTTATTCATATACCAGAAATGTTTGAAGCTACTGACTGAATGAAAGGAGCTGGCATCTCACTCTCTTTGAATCTTCTTTATCATGCTTAGATTAGCAGGAAAAAGCAAAAAATTTCAGAATTGCACCTTGCAATGTGGAGATATTACTGTTTGTGCATTTACAATATTCATTGATTTTTGCCATTGAAAAACGTCCAGAAATGTTTGAAGCTACTGACTGAATGAAAGGAGCTGGCATCTCACTCTCTTTAATCTTCTTTATCATGCTAGTATTAGCAGGAAAAAGCAAAAAATTTCAGAATTGCACCTTGCAATGTGGAGATATTACTGTTTGTGCATTTACAATATTCATTGATTTTTGCCATTGAAAAACATCATGTTATTCATATACCAGAAATGTTTGAAGCTACTGACTGAATGAAAGGAGCTGGCATCTCACTCTCTTTGAATCTTCTTTATCATGCTAAGAGGAGCAGGAAAAAGCAAAAAATTTCAGAATTGCACCTTGCAATGTGGAGATATTACTGTTTGTGCATTTACAATATTCATTGATTTTTGCCATTGAAAAACGTCCAGAAATGTTTGAAGCTACTGACTGAATGAAAGGAGCTGGCATCTCACTCTCTTTGAATCTTCTTTATCATGCTAGGATTAGCAGGAAAAAGCAAAAAATTTCAGAATTGCACCTTGCAATGTGGAGATATTACTGTTTGTGCATTTACAATATTCATTGATTTTTGCCATTGAAAAACGTCCAGAAATGTTTGAAGCTACTGACTGAATGAAAGGAGTTGGCATCTCACTCTCTTTGAATCTTCTTTATCATGCTAGGATTAGCAGGAAAAAGCAAAAAATTTCAGAATTGCACCTTGCAATGTGGAGATATTACTGTTTGTGCATTTACAATATTCATTGATTTTTGCCATTGAAAAACATCCAGAAATGTTTGAAGCTACTGACTGAATGAAAGGAGCTGGCATCTCACTCTCTTTGAATCTTCTTTATCATGCTAGGATTAGCAGGAAAAAGCAAAAAATTTCAGAATTGCACCTTGCAATGTGGAGATATTACTGTTTGTGCATTTACAATATTCATTGATTTTTGCCATTGAAAAACGTCCAGAAATGTTTGAAGCTACTGACTGAATGAAAGGAGCTGGCATCTCACTCTCTTTGAATCTTCTTTATCATGCTAGGATTAGCAGGAAAAAGCAAAAAATTTCAGAATTGCACCTTGCAATGTGGAGATATTACTGTTTGTGCATTTACAATATTCATTGATTTTGCCATTGAAAAACGTCCAGAAATGTTTGAAGCTACTGACTGAATGAAAGGAGCTGGCATCTCACTCTCTTTGAATCTTCTTTATCATGCTAGGATTAGCAGGAAAAAGCAAAAAATTTCAGAATTGCACCTTGCAATGTGGAGATATTACTGTTTGTGCATTTACAATATTCATTGATTTTTGACATTGAAAAACGTCCAGAAATGTTTGAAGCTACTGACTGAATGAAAGGAGCTGGCATCTCACTCTCTTTGAATCTTCTTTATCATGCTAGGATTAGCAGGAAAAAGCAAAAAATTTCAGAATTGCACCTTGCAATGCGGAGAAATTACTGTTTGTGCATTTACAATATTCATTGATTTTTGCCATTGAAAAACATCATGTTATTCATATACCAGAAATGTTTGAAGCTACTGACTGAATGAAAGGAGCTGGCATCTCATTCTCTTTGAATGTTCTTTATCATGCTAGGATTAGCAGGAAAAAGCAAAAAATTTCAGAATTGCACCTTGCAATGTGGAGATATTACTGTTTGTGCATTTACAATATTCATTGATTTTTGCCATTGAAAAACATCATGTTATTCATATACCAGAAATGTTTGAAGCTACTGACTGAATGAAAGGAGCTGGCATCTCACTCTCTTTGAATCTTCTTTATCATGCTAAGAGGAGCAGGAAAAAGCAAAAAATTTCAGAATTGCACCTTGCAATGTGGAGATATTACTGTTTGTGCATTTACAATATTCATTGATTTTTGCCATTGAAAAACGTCCAGAAATGTTTGAAGCTACTGACTGAATGAAAGGAGCTGGCATCTCACTCTCTTTGAATCTTCTTTATCATGCTAGGATTAGCAGGAAAAAGCAAAAATTTCAGAATTGCACCTTGCAATGTGGAGATATTACTGTTTGTGCATTTACAATATTCATTGATTTTTGCCATTGAAAAACGTCCAGAAATGTTTGAAGCTACTGACTGAATGAAAGGAGCTGGCATCTCACTCTCTTTGAATCTTCTTTATCATGCTAGGATTAGCAGGAAAAAGCAAAAAATTTCAGAATTGCACCTTGCAATGTGGAGATATTACTGTTTGTGCATTTACAATATTCATTGATTTTTGCCATTGAAAAACGTCCAGAAATGTTTGAAGCTACTGACTGAATGAAAGGAGCTGGCATCTCACTCTCTTTGAATCTTCTTTATCATGCTAGGATTAGCAGGAAAAAGCAAAAAATTTCAGAATTGCACCTTGCAATGTGGAGATATTACTGTTTGTGCATTTACAATATTCATTGATTTTTGCCATTGAAAAACGTCCAGAAATGTTTGAAGCTACTGACTGAATGAAAGGAGCTGGCATCTCACTCTCTTTGAATCTTCTTTATCATGCTAGGATTAGCAGGAAAAAGCAAAAAATTTCAGAATTGCACCTTGCATTGTGGAGATATTACTGTTTGTGCATTTACAATATTCATTGATTTTTGCCATTGAAAAACGGCCAGAAATGTTTGAAGCTACTGACTGAATGAAAGGAGCTGGCATCTCACTCTCTTTGAATCTTCTTTATCATGCTAGGATTAGCAGGAAAAAGCAAAAAATTTCAGAATTGCAAATTGCAATGTGGAGATATTACTGTTTGTGCATTTACAATATTCATTGATTTTTGCCATTGAAAAACGTCCAGAAATGTTTGAAGCTACTGACTGAATGAAAGGAGCTGGCATCTCACTCTCTTTGAATCTTCTTTATCATGCTAGGATTAGCAGGAAAAAGCAAAAAATTTCAGAATTGCACCTTGCAATGTGGAGATATTACTGTTTGTGCATTTACAATATTCATTGATTTTTGTCATTGAAAAACGTCCAGAAATGTTTGAAGCTACTGACTGAATGAAAGGAGCTGGCATCTCACTCTCTTTGAATCTTCTTTATCATGCTAGGATTAGCAGGAAAAAGCAAAAAATTTCAGAATTGCACCTTGCAATGTGGAGATATTACTGTTTGTGCATTTACAATATTCATTGATTTTTGTCATTGAAAAACGTCCAGAAATGTTTGAAGCTACTGACTGAATGAAAGGAGCTGGCATCTCACTCTCTTTGAATCTTCTTTATCATGCTAGGATTAGGAGGAAAAAGCAAAAAATTTCAGAATTGCACCTTGCAATGTGGAGATATTACTGTTTGCGCATTTACAATATTCATTGATTTTTGCCATTGAAAAACGTCCAGAAATGTTTGAAGCTACTGACTGAATGAAAGGAGCTGGCATCTCACTCTCTTTGAATCTTCTTTATCATGCTAGGATTAGCAGGAAAAAGCAAAAAATTTCAGAATTGCACCTTGCAATGCGGAGAAATTACTGTTTGTGCATTTACAATATTCATTGATTTTTGCCATTGAAAAACATCATGTTATTCATATACCAGAAATGTTTGAAGCTACTGACTGAATGAAAGGAGCTGGCATCTCACTCTCTTTGAATCTTCTTTATCATGCTAAGAGGAGCAGGAAAAAGCAAAAAATTTCAGAATTGCACCTTGCAATGTGGAGATATTACTGTTTGTGCATTTACAATATTCATTGATTTTTGCCATTGAAAAACGTCCAGAAATGTTTGAAGCTACTGACTGAATGAAAGGAGCTGGCATCTCACTCTCTTTGAATCTTCTTTATCATGCTAGGATTAGCAGGAAAAAGCAAAAAATTTCAGAATTGCACCTTGCAATGTGGAGATATTACTGTTTGTGCATTTACAATATTCATTGATTTTTGCCATTGAAAAACGTCCAGAAATGTTTGAAGCTACTGACTGAATGAAAGGAGCTGGCATCTCACTCTCTTTGAATCTTCTTTATCATGCTAGGATTAGCAGGAAAAAGCAAAAAATTTCAGAATTGCACCTTGCAATGTGGAGATATTACTGTTTGTGCATTTACAATATTCATTGATTTTTGCCATTGAAAAACGTCCAGAAATGTTTGAAGCTACTGACTGAATGAAAGGAGCTGGCATCTCACTCTTTTTGAATCTTCTTTATCATGCTAGGATTAGCAGGAAAAAGCAAAAAATTTCAGAATTGCACCTTGCAATGTGGAGATATTACTGTTTGTGCATTTACAATATTCATTGATTTTTGCCATTGAAAAACGTCCAGAAATGTTTGAAGCTACTGACTGAATGAAAGGAGCTGGCATCTCACTCTCTTTGAATCTTCTTTATCATGCTAGGATTAGCAGGAAAAAGCAAAAAATTTCAGAATTGCACCTTGCAATGTGGAGATATTACTGTTTGTGCATTTACAATATTCATTGATTTTGCCATTGAAAAACGTCCAGAAATGTTTGAAGCTACTGACTGAATGAAAGGAGCTGGCATCTCACTCTCTTTGAATCTTCTTTATCATGCTAGGATTAGCAGGAAAAAGCAAAAAATTTCAGAATTGCGCCTTGCAATGTGGAGATATTACTGTTTGTGCATTTACAATATTCATTGATTTTTGCCATTGAAAAACGTCCAGAAATGTTTGAAGCTACTGACTGAATGAAAGGAGCTGGCATCTCACTCTCTTTGAATCTTCTTTATCATGCTAGGATTAGCAGGAAAAAGCAAAAAATTTCAGAATTGCACCTTGCAATGCGGAGAAATTACTGTTTGTGCATTTACAATATTCATTGATTTTTGCCATTGAAAAACATCATGTTATTCATATACCAGAAATGTTTGAAGCTACTGACTGAATGAAAGGAGCTGGCATCTCATTCTCTTTGAATCTTCTTTATCATGCTAGGATTAGCAGGAAAAAGCAAAAAATTTCAGAATTGCACCTTGCAATGTGGAGATATTACTGTTTGTGCATTTACAATATTCATTGATTTTTGCCATTGAAAAACATCATGTTATTCATATACCAGAAATGTTTGAAGCTACTGACTGAATGAAAGGAGCTGGCATCTCACTCTCTTTGAATCTTCTTTATCATGCTAAGAGGAGCAGGAAAAAGCAAAAAATTTCAGAATTGCACCTTGCAATGTGGAGATATTACTGTTTGTGCATTTACAATATTCATTGATTTTTGCCATTGAAAAACGTCCAGAAATGTTTGAAGCTACTGACTGAATGAAAGGAGCTGGCATCTCACTCTCTTTGAATCTTCTTTATCATGCTAGGATTAGCAGGAAAAAGCAAAAAATTTCAGAATTGCACCTTGCAATGTGGAGATATTACTGTTTGTGCATTTACAATATTCATTGATTTTTGCCATTGAAAAACGTCCAGAAATGTTTGAAGCTACTGACTGAATGAAAGGAGCTGGCATCTCACTCTCTTTGAATCTTCTTTATCATGCTAGGATTAGCAGGAAAAAGCAAAAAAATTCAGAATTGCACCTTGCAATGTGGAGATATTACTGTTTGTGCATTTACAATATTCATTGATTTTTGTCATTGAAAAACGTCCAGAAATGTTTGAAGCTACTGACTGAATGAAAGGAGCTGGCATCTCACTCTCTTTGAATCTTCTTTATCATGCTAGGATTAGCAGGAAAAAGCAAAAAATTTCAGAATTGCACCTTGCAATGTGGAGATATTACTGTTTGTGCATTTACAATATTCATTGATTTTTGCCATTGAAAAACGTCCAGAAATGTTTGAAGCTACTGACTGAATGAAAGGAGCTGGCATCTCACTCTCTTTGAATCTTCTTTATCATGCTAGGATTAGCAGGAAAAAGCAAAAAATTTCAGAATTGCACCTTGCAATGCGGAGAAATTACTGTTTGTGCATTTACAATATTCATTGATTTTTGAAATTGAAAAACATCATGTTATTCATATACCAGAAATGTTTGAAGCTACTGACTGAATGAAAGGAGCTGGCATCTCACTCTCTTTGAATCTTCTTTATCATGCTAGGATTAGCAGGAAAAAGCAAAAAATTTCAGAATTGCACCTTGCAATGTGGAGATATTACTGTTTGTGCATTTACAATATTCATTGATTTTTGCCATTGAAAAACGTCCAGAAATGTTTGAAGCTACTGACTGAATGAAAGGAGCTGGCATCTCACTCTCTTTGAATCTTCTTTATCATGCTAGGATTAGCAGGAAAAAGCAAAAAATTTCAGAATTGCACCTTGCAATGTGGAGATATTACTGTTTGTGCATTTACAATATTCATTGATTTTTGCCATTGAAAAACATCATGTTATTCA
Source organism: Phyllobates terribilis (assembly GCF_046119375.1). Lineage (NCBI taxonomy): Eukaryota > Metazoa > Chordata > Amphibia > Anura > Dendrobatidae > Phyllobates > Phyllobates terribilis. Next base: position 132,043 of record NW_027364513.1, on the reverse strand, counting down.
TATACCAGAAATGTTTGAAGGTACTGACTGAATGAAAGGAGCTGGCATCTCACTCTCTTTGAATCTTTTTTATCATGCTAAGAGGAGCAGGAAAAAGCAAAAAATTTCAGAATTGCACCTTGCAATGTGGAGATATTACTGTTTGTGCATTTACAATATTCATTGATTTTTGCCATTGAAAAATGTCCATAATGTTTGAAGCTACTGACTGAATGAAAGGAGCTGGCATCTCACTCTCTTTGAATCTTCTTTATCATGCTAGGATTAGCAGGAAAAAGCAAAAAATTTCAGAATTGCACCTTGCAATGTGGAGATATTACTGTTTGTGCATTTACAATATTCATTGATTTTTGCCATTGAAAAACGTCCAGAAATGTTTGAAGCTACTGACTGAATGAAAGGAGCTGGCATCTCACTCTCTTTGAATCTTCTTTATCATGCTAGGATTAGCAGGAAAAAGCAAAAAATTTCAGAATTGCACCTTGCAATGTGGAGATATTACTGTTTGTGCATTTACAATATTCATTGATTTTGCCATTGAAAAACGTCCAGAAATGTTTGAAGCTACTGACTGAATGAAAGGAGCTGGCATCTCACTCTCTTTGAATCTTCTTTATAATGCTAGGATTAGCAGGAAAAAGCAAAAAATTTCAGAATTGCACCTTGCAATGTGGAGATATTACTGTTTGTGCATTTACAATATTCATTGATTTTTGCCATTGAAAAACGTCCAGAAATGTTTGAAGCTACTGACTGAATGAAAGGAGCTGGCATCTCACTCTCTTTGAATCTTCTTTATCATGCTAGGATTAGCAGGAAAAAGCAAAAAATTTCAGAATTGCACCTTGCAATGTGGAGATATTACTGTTTGTGCATTTACAATATTCATTGATTTTTGCCATTGAAAAACATCCAGAAATGTTTGAAGCTACTGACTGAATGAAAGGAGCTGGCATCTCACTCTCTTTGAATCTTCTTTATCATGCTAGAATTAGCAGGAAAAAGCAAAAAATTTCAGAATTGCACCTTGCAATGTGGAGATATTACTGTTTGTGCATTTACAATATTCATTGATTTTTGCCATTGAAAAACGTCCAGAAATGTTTGAAGCTACTGACTGAATGAAAGGAGCTGGCATCTCACTCTCTTTGAATCTTCTTTATCATGCTAGGATTAGCAGGAAAAAGCAAAAAATTTCAGAATTGCACCTTGCAATGTGGAGATATTACTGTTTGTGCATTTACAATATTCATTGATTTTTGCCATTGAAAAACGTCCAGAAATGTTTGAAGCTACTGACTGAATGAAAGGAGCTGGCATTTCACTCTCTTTGAATCTTCTTTATCATGCTAGGATTAGCAGGAAAAAGCAAAAAATTTCAGAATTGCACCTTGCAATGTGGAGATATTACTGTTTGTGCATTTACAATATTCATTGATTTTTGCCATTGAAAAACATCCAGAAATGTTTGAAGCTACTGATTGAATGAAAGGAGCTGGCATCTCACTCTCTTTGAATCTTCTTTATCATGCTAGGATTAGCAGGAAAAAGCAAAAAATTTCAGAATTGCACCTTGCAATGTGGAGATATTACTGTTTGTGCATTTACAATATTCATTGATTTTTGCCATTGAAAAACGTCCAGAAATGTTTGAAGCTACTGACTGAATGAAAGGAGCTGGCATCTCACTCTCTTTGAATCTTCTTTATCATGCTAGGATTAGCAGGAAAAAGCTAAAAATTTCAGAATTGCACCTTGCAATGTGGAGATATTACTGTTTGTGCATTTACAATATTCATTGATTTTTGCCATTGAAAAACGTCCAGAAATGTTTGAAGCTACTGACTGAATGAAAGGAGCTGGCATCTCACTCTCTTTGAATCTTCTTTATCATGCTAGGATTAGCAGGAAAAAGCAAAAAATTTCAGAATTGCACCTTGCAATGTGGAGATATTACTGTTTGTGCATTTACAATATTCATTGATTTTTGTCATTGAAAAACGTCCAGAAATGTTTGAAGCTACTGACTGAATGAAAGGAGCTGGCATCTCACTCTCTTTGAATCTTCTTTATCATGCTAGGATTAGCAGGAAAAAGCAAAAAATTTCAGAATTGCACCTTGCAATGTGGAGATATTACTGTTTGTGCATTTACAATATTCATTGATTTTTGCCATTGAAAAACGTCCAGAAATGTTTGAAGCTACTGACTGAATGAAAGGAGCTGGCATCTCACTCTCTTTGAATCTTCTTTATCATGCTAGGATTAGCAGGAAAAAGCAAAAAATTTCAGAATTGCACCTTGCAATGCGGAGAAATTACTGTTTGAGCATTTACAATATTCATTGATTTTTGCCATTGAAAAACATCATGTTATTCATATACCAGAAATGTTTGAAGCTACTGACTGAATGAAAGGAGCTGGCATCTCACTCTCTTTGAATCTTCTTTATCATGCTAGGATTAGCAGGAAAAAGCAAAAAATTTCAGAATTGCACCTTGCAATGTGGAGATATTACTGTTTGTGCATTTACAATATTCATTGATTTTTGCCATTGAAAAACGTCCAGAAATGTTTGAAGCTACTGACTGAATGAAAGGAGCTGGCATCTCACTCTCTTTGAATCTTCTTTATCATGCTAGGATTAGCAGGAAAAAGCAAAAAATTTCAGAATTGCACCTTGCAATGTGGAGATATTACTGTTTGTGCATTTACAATATTCATTGATTTTTGCCATTGAAAAACATCATGTTATTCATATACCAGAAATGTTTGAAGCTACTGACTGAATGAAAGGAGCTGGCATCTCACTCTCTTTGAATCTTCTTTATCATGCTAAGAGGAGCAGGAAAAAGCAAAAAATTTCAGAATTGCACCTTGCAATGTGGAGATATTACTGTTTGTGCATTTACAATATTCATTGATTTTTGCCATTGAAAAACGTCCAGAAATGTTTGAAGCTACAGACTGAATGAAAGGAGCTGGCATCTCACTCTCTTTGAATCTTCTTTATCATGCTAGGATTAGCAGGAAAAAGCAAAAAATTTCAGAATTGCACCTTGCAATGTGGAGATATTACTGTTTGTGCATTTACAATATTCATTGATTTTTGCCATTGAAAAACGTCCAGAAATGTTTGAAGCTACTGACTGAATGAAAGGAGCTGGCATCTCACTCTCTTTGAATCTTCTTTATCATGCTAGGATTAGCAGGAAAAAGCAAAAAATTTCAGAATTGCACCTTGCAATGTGGAGATATTACTGTTTGTGCATTTACAATATTCATTGATTTTTGCCATTGAAAAACATCATGTTATTCATATACCAGAAATGTTTGAAGGTACTGACTGAATGAAAGGAGCTGGCATCTCACTCTCTTTGAATCTTCTTTATCATGCTAAGAGGAGCAGGAAAAAGCAAAAAATTTCAGAATTGCACCTTGCAATGTGGAGATATTACTGTTTGTGCATTTACAATATTCATTGATTTTTGCCATTGAAAAATGTCCATAATGTTTGAAGCTACTGACTGAATGAAAGGAGCTGGCATCTCACTCTCTTTGAATCTTCTTTATCATGCTAGGATTAGCAGGAAAAAGCAAAAAATTTCAGAATTGCACCTTGCAATGTGGAGATATTACTGTTTGTGCATTTACAATATTCATTGATTTTTGCCATTGAAAAACGTCCAGAAATGTTTGAAGCTACTGACTGAATGAAAGGAGCTGGCATCTCACTCTCTTTGAATCTTCTTTATCATGCTAGGATTAGCAGGAAAAAGCAAAAAATTTCAGAATTGCACCTTGCAATGTGGAGATATTACTGTTTGTGCATTTACAATATTCATTGATTTTGCCATTGAAAAACGTCCAGAAATGTTTGAAGCTACTGACTGAATGAAAGGAGCTGGCATCTCACTCTCTTTGAATCTTCTTTATAATGCTAGGATTAGCAGGAAAAAGCAAAAAATTTCAGAATTGCACCTTGCAATGTGGAGATATTACTGTTTGTGCATTTACAATATTCATTGATTTTTGCCATTGAAAAACGTCCAGAAATGTTTGAAGCTACTGACTGAATGAAAGGAGCTGGCATCTCACTCTCTTTGAATCTTCTTTATCATGCTAGGATTAGCAGGAAAAAGCAAAAAATTTCAGAATTGCACCTTGCAATGTGGAGATATTACTGTTTGTGCATTTACAATATTCATTGATTTTTGCCATTGAAAAACATCCAGAAATGTTTGAAGCTACTGACTGAATGAAAGGAGCTGGCATCTCACTCTCTTTGAATCTTCTTTATCATGCTAGGATTAGCAGGAAAAAGCAAAAAATTTCAGAATTGCACCTTGCAATGTGGAGATATTACTGTTTGTGCATTTACAATATTCATTGATTTTTGCCATTGAAAAACGTCCAGAAATGTTTGAAGCTACTGACTGAATGAAAGGAGCTGGCATCTCACTCTCTTTGAATCTTCTTTATCATGCTAGGATTAGCAGGAAAAAGCAAAAAATTTCAGAATTGCACCTTGCAATGTGGAGATATTACTGTTTGTGCATTTACAATATTCATTGATTTTTGCCATTGAAAAACGTCCAGAAATGTTTGAAGCTACTGACTGAATGAAAGGAGCTGGCATTTCACTCTCTTTGAATCTTCTTTATCATGCTAGGATTAGCAGGAAAAAGCAAAAAATTTCAGAATTGCACCTTGCAATGTGGAGATATTACTGTTTGTGCATTTACAATATTCATTGATTTTTGCCATTGAAAAACATCCAGAAATGATTGAAGCTACTGATTGAATGAAAGGAGCTGGCATCTCACTCTCTTTGAATCTTCTTTATCATGCTAGGATTAGCAGGAAAAAGCAAAAAATTTCAGAATTGCACCTTGCAATGTGGAGATATTACTGTTTGTGCATTTACAATATTCATTGATTTTTGCCATTGAAAAACGTCCAGAAATGTTTGAAGCTACTGACTGAATGAAAGGAGCTGGCATCTCACTCTCTTTGAATCTTCTTTATCATGCTAGGATTAGCAGGAAAAAGCTAAAAATTTCAGAATTGCACCTTGCAATGTGGAGATATTACTGTTTGTGCATTTACAATATTCATTGATTTTTGCCTTTGAAAAACGTCCAGAAATGTTTGAAGCTACTGACTGAATGAAAGGAGCTGGCATCTCACTCTCTTTGAATCTTCTTTATCATGCTAGGATTAGCAGGAAAAAGCAAAAAAATTTCAGAATTGCACCTTGCAATGTGGAGATATTACTGTTTGTGCATTTACAATATTCATTGATTTTTGTCATTGAAAAACGTCCAGAAATGTTTGAAGCTACTGACTGAATGAAAGGAGCTGGCATCTCACTCTCTTTGAATCTTCTTTATCATGCTAGGATTAGCAGGAAAAAGCAAAAAATTTCAGAATTGCACCTTGCAATGTGGAGATATTACTGTTTGTGCATTTACAATATTCATTGATTTTTGCCATTGAAAAACGTCCAGAAATGTTTGAAGCTACTGACTGAATGAAAGGAGCTGGCATCTCACTCTCTTTGAATCTTCTTTATCATGCTAGGATTAGCAGGAAAAAGCTAAAAATTTCAGAATTGCACCTTGCAATGTGGAGATATTACTGTTTGTGCATTTACAATATTCATTGATTTTTGCCATTGAAAAACGTCCAGAAATGTTTGAAGCTACTGACTGAATGAAAGGAGCTGGCATCTCACTCTCTTTGAATCTTCTTTATCATGCTAGGATTAGCAGGAAAAAGCAAAAAAATTTCAGAATTGCACCTTGCAATGTGGAGATATTACTGTTTGTGCATTTACAATATTCATTGATTTTTGTCATTGAAAAACGTCCAGAAATGTTTGAAGCTACTGACTGAATGAAAGGAGCTGGCATCTCACTCTCTTTGAATCTTCTTTATCATGCTAGGATTAGCAGGAAAAAGCAAAAAATTTCAGAATTGCACCTTGCAATGCGGAGAAATTACTGTTTGTGCATTTACAATATTCATTGATTTTTGCCATTGAAAAACATCATGTTATTCATATACCAGAAATGTTTGAAGCTACTGACTGAATGAAAGGAGCTGGCATCTCACTCTCTTTGAATCTTCTTTATCATGCTAGGATTAGCAGGAAAAAGCAAAAAATTTCAGAATTGCACCTTGCAATGTGGAGATATTACTGTTTGTGCATTTACAATATTCATTGATTTTTGCCATTGAAAAACGTCCAGAAATGTTTGAAGCTACTGACTGAATGAAAGGAGCTGGCATCTCACTCTCTTTGAATCTTCTTTATCATGCTAGGATTAGCAGGAAAAAGCAAAAAATTTCAGAATTGCACCTTGCAATGTGGAGATATTACTGTTTGTGCATTTACAATATTCATTGATTTTTGCCATTGAAAAACATCATGTTATTCATATACCAGAAATGTTTGAAGCTACTGACTGAATGAAAGGAGCTGGCATCTCACTCTCTTTGAATCTTCTTTATCATGCTAAGAGGAGCAGGAAAAAGCAAAAAATTTCAGAATTGCACCTTGCAATGTGGAGATATTACTGTTTGTGCATTTACAATATTCATTGATTTTTGCCATTGAAAAACGTCCAGAAATGTTTGAAGCTACAGACTGAATGAAAGGAGCTGGCATCTCACTCTCTTTGAATCTTCTTTATCATGCTAGGATTAGCAGGAAAAAGCAAAAAATTTCAGAATTGCACCTTGCAATGTGGAGATATTACTGTTTGTGCATTTACAATATTCATTGATTTTTGCCATTGAAAAACGTCCAGAAATGTTTGAAGCTACTGACTGAATGAAAGGAGCTGGCATCTCACTCTCTTTGAATCTTCTTTATCATGCTAGGATTAGCAGGAAAAAGCAAAAAATTTCAGAATTGCACCTTGCAATGTGGAGATATTACTGTTTGTGCATTTACAATATTCATTGATTTTGCCATTGAAAAACGTCCAGAAATGTTTGAAGCTACTGACTGAATGAAAGGAGCTGGCATCTCACTCTCTTTGAATCTTCTTTATAATGCTAGGATTAGCAGGAAAAAGCAAAAAATTTCAGAATTGCACCTTGCAATGTGGAGATATTACTGTTTGTGCATTTACAATATTCATTGATTTTTGCCATTGAAAAACGTCCAGAAATGTTTGAAGCTACTGACTGAATGAAAGGAGCTGGCATCTCACTCTCTTTGAATCTTCTTTATCATGCTAGGATTAGCAGGAAAAAGCAAAAAATTTCAGAATTGCACCTTGCAATGTGGAGATATTACTGTTTGTGCATTTACAATATTCATTGATTTTTGCCATTGAAAAACGTCCAGAAATGTTTGAAGCTACTGACTGAATGAAAGGAGCTGGTATCTCACTCTCTTTGAATCTTCTTTATCATGCTAGGATTAGCAGGAAAAAGCAAAAAATTTCAGAATTGCACCTTGCAATGTGGAGATATTACTGTTTGTGCATTTACAATATTCATTGATTTTTGCCATTGAAAAACGTCCAGAAATGTTTGAAGCTACTGACTGAATGAAAGGAGCTGGCATCTCACTCTCTTTGAATCTTCTTTATCATGCTAGGATTAGCAGGAAAAAGGAAAAAATTTCAGAATTGCACCTTGCAATGTGGAGATATTACTGTTTGTGTATTTACAATATTCATTAATTTTTGCCATTGAAAAACATCATGTTATTCATATACCAAAAATGTTTGAAGCTACTGACTGAATGAAAAGAGCTGGCATCTCACTCTCTTTGAATCTTCTTTATCATGCTAGGAGGAGCAGGAAAAAGCAAAAAATTTCAGAATTGCACCTTGCAATGTGGAGATATTACTGTTTGTGCATTTACAATATTCATTGATTTTTGCCATTGAAAAACGTCCAGAAATGTTTGAAGCTACTGACTGAATGAAAGGAGCTGGCATCTCACTCTCTTTGAATCTTCTTTATCATGCTAGGATTAGCATGAAAAAGCAAAAAATTTCAGAATTGCACCTTGCAATGTGGAGATATTACTGTTTGTGCATTTACAATATTCATTGATTTTTGCCTTTGAAAAACGTCCAGAAATGTTTGAAGCTACTGACTGAATGAAAGGAGCTGGCATTTCACTCTCTTTGAATCTTCTTTATCATGCTAGGATTAGCAGGAAAAAGCAAAAAATTTCAGAATTGCACCTTGCAATGTGGAGATATTACTGTTTGTGCATTTACAATATTCATTGATTTTTGCCATTGAAAAACATCCAGAAATGTTTGAAGCTACTGATTGAATGAAAGGAGCTGGCATCTCACTCTCTTTGAATCTTCTTTATCATGCTAGGATTAGCAGGAAAAAGCAAAAAATTTCAGAATTGCACCTTGCAATGTGGAGATATTACTGTTTGTGCATTTACAATATTCATTGATTTTTGCCATTGAAAAACGTCCAGAAATGTTTGAAGCTACTGACTGAATGAAAGGAGCTGGCATCTCACTCTCTTTGAATCTTCTTTATCATGCTAGGATTAGCAGGAAAAAGCAAAAAATTTCAGAATTGCACCTTGCAATGTGGAGATATTACTGTTTGTGCATTTACAATATTCATTGATTTTTGCCATTGAAAAACATCATGTTATTCATATACCAGAAATGTTTGAAGCTACTGACTGAATGAAAGGAGCTAGCATCTCACTCTCTTTGAATCTTCTTTATCATGCTAGGATTAGCAGGAAAAAGCAAAAAATTTCAGAATTGCACCTTGCAATGTGGAGATATTACTGTTTGTGCATTTACAAAATTCATTGATTTTTGCCATTGAAAAACATCATGTTATTCATATACCAGAAATGTTTGAAGCTACTGACTGAATGAAAGGAGCTAGCATCTCACTCTCTTTGAATCTTCTTTATCATGCTAGGATTAGCAGGAAAAAGCAAAACATTTCAGAATTGCACCTTGCAATGTGGAGATATTACTGTTTGTGCATTTACAATATTCATTGATTTTTGCCATTGAAAAACGTCCAGAAATGTTTGAAGCTACTGACTGAATGAAAGGAGCTGGCATCTCACTCTTTTTGAATCTTCTTTATCATGCTAGGATTAGCAGGAAAAAGCAAAAAATTTCAGAATTGCACCTTGCAATGTGGAGATATTACTGTTTGTGCATTTACAATATTCATTGATTTTTGCCATTGAAAAACGTCCAGAAATGTTTGAAGCTACTGACTGAATGAAAGGAGCTGGCATCTCACTCTCTTTGAATCTTCTTTATCATGCTAGGATTAGCAGGAAAAAGCAAAAAATTTCAGAATTGCACCTTGCAATGTGGAGATATTACTGTTTGTGCATTTACAATATTCATTGATTTTTGCCATTGAATAACGTCCAGAAATGTTTGAAGCTACTGACTGAATGAAAGGAGCTGGCATCTCACGCTCTTTGAATCTTCTTTATCATGCTAGGATTAGCAGGAAAAAGCAAAAAATTTCAGAATTGCACCTTGCAATGCGGAGAAATTACTGTTTGTGCATTTACAATATTCATTGATTTTTGCCATTGAAAAACATCATGTTATTCATATACCAGAAATGTTTGAAGCTACTGACTGAATGAAAGGAGCTGGCATCTCACTCTCTTTGAATCTTCTTTATCATGCTAGGATTAGCAGGAAAAAGCAAAAAATTTCAGAATTGCACCTTGCAATGTGGAGATATTACTGTTTGTGCATTTACAATATTCATTGATTTTTGCCATTGAAAAACGTCCAGAAATGTTTGAAGCTACTGACTGAATGAAAGGAGCTGGCATCTCACTCTCTTTGAATCTTCTTTATCATGCTAGGATTAGCAGGAAAAAGCAAAAAATTTCAGAATTGCACCTTGCAATGTGGAGATATTACTGTTTGTGCATTTACAATATTCATTGATTTTTGCCATTGAAAAACATCCAGAAATGTTTGAAGCTACTGATTGAATGAAAGGAGCTGGCATCTCACTCTCTTTGAATCTTCTTTATCATGCTAGGATTAGCAGGAAAAAGCAAAAAATTTCAGAATTGCACCTTGCAATGTGGAGATATTACTGTTTGTGCATTTACAATATTCATTGATTTTTGCCATTGAAAAACGTCCAGAAATGTTTGAAGCTACTGACTGAATGAAAGGAGCTGGCATCTCACTCTCTTTGAATCTTCTTTATCATGCTAGGATTAGCAGGAAAAAGCAAAAAATTTCAGAATTGCACCTTGCAATGTGGAGATATTACTGTTTGTGCATTTACAATATTCATTGATTTTTGCCATTGAAAAACATCATGTTATTCATATACCAGAAATGTTTGAAGCTACTGACTGAATGAAAGGAGCTAGCATCTCACTCTCTTTGAATCTTCTTTATCATGCTAGGATTAGCAGGAAAAAGCAAAAAATTTCAGAATTGCACCTTGCAATGTGGAGATATTACTGTTTGTGCATTTACAATATTCATTGATTTTTGCCATTGAAAAACGTCCAGAAATGTTTGAAGCTACTGACTGAATGAAAGGAGCTGGCATCTCACTCTCTTTGAATCTTCTTTATCATGCTAGGATTAGCAGGAAAAAGCAAAAAATTTCAGAATTGCACCTTGCAATGTGGAGATATTACTGTTTGTGCATTTACAATATTCATTGATTTTTGCCATTGAAAAACGTCCAGAAATGTTTGAAGCTACTGACTGAATGAAAGGAGCTGGCATCTCACTCTCTTTGAATCTTCTTTATCATGCTAGGATTAGCAGGAAAAAGCAAAAAATTTCAGAATTGCACCTTGCAATGTGGAGATATTACTGTTTGTGCATTTACAAAATTCATTGATTTTTGCCATTGAAAAACATCATGTTATTCATATACCAGAAATGTTTGAAGCTACTGACTGAATGAAAGGAGCTAGCATCTCACTCTCTTTGAATCTTCTTTATCATGCTAGGATTAGCAGGAAAAAGCAAAACATTTCAGAATTGCACCTTGCAATGTGGAGATATTACTGTTTGTGCATTTACAATATTCATTGATTTTTGCCATTGAAAAACGTCCAGAAATGTTTGAAGCTACTGACTGAATGAAAGGAGCTGGCATCTCACTCTTTTTGAATCTTCTTTATCATGCTAGGATTAGCAGGAAAAAGCAAAAAATTTCAGAATTGCACCTTGCAATGTGGAGATATTACTGTTTGTGCATTTACAATATTCATTGATTTTTGCCATTGAAAAACGTCCAGAAATGTTTGAAGCTACTGACTGAATGAAAGGAGCTGGCATCTCACTCTCTTTGAATCTTCTTTATCATGCTAGGATTAGCAGGAAAAAGCAAAAAATTTCAGAATTGCACCTTGCAATGTGGAGATATTACTGTTTGTGCATTTACAATATTCATTGATTTTTGCCATTGAATAACGTCCAGAAATGTTTGAAGCTACTGACTGAATGAAAGGAGCTGGCATCTCACGCTCTTTGAATCTTCTTTATCATGCTAGGATTAGCAGGAAAAAGCAAAAAATTTCAGAATTGCACCTTGCAATGCGGAGAAATTACTGTTTGTGCATTTACAATATTCATTGATTTTTGCCATTGAAAAACATCATGTTATTCATATACCAGAAATGTTTGAAGCTACTGACTGAATGAAAGGAGCTGGCATCTCACTCTCTTTGAATCTTCTTTATCATGCTAGGATTAGCAGGAAAAAGCAAAAAATTTCAGAATTGCACCTTGCAATGTGGAGATATTACTGTTTGTGCATTTACAATATTCATTGATTTTTGCCATTGAAAAACGTCCAGAAATGTTTGAAGCTACTGACTGAATGAAAGGAGCTGGCATCTCACTCTCTTTGAATCTTCTTTATCATGCTAGGATTAGCAGGAAAAAGCAAAAAATTTCAGAATTGCACCTTGCAATGTGGAGATATTACTGTTTGTGCATTTACAATATTCATTGATTTTTGCCATTGAAAAACATCATGTTATTCATATACCAGAAATGTTTGAAGCTACTGACTGAATGAAAGAAGCTGGCATCTCACTCTCTTTGAATCTTCTTTATCATGCTAAGAGGAGCAGGAAAAAGCAAAAAATTTCAGAATTGCACCTTGCAATGTGGAGATATTACTGTTTGTGCATTTACAATATTCATTGATTTTTGCCATTGAAAAACGTCCAGAAATGTTTGAAGCTACTGACTGAATGAAAGAAGCTGGCATCTCACTCTCTTTGAATCTTCTTTATCATGCTAGGATTAGCAGGAAAAGCAAAAAATTTCAGAATTGCACCTTGCAATGTGGAGATATTACTGTTTGTGCATTTACAATATTCATTGATTTTTGCCATTGAAAAACGTCCAGAAATGTTTGAAGCTACTGACTGAATGAAAAAAGCTGGCATCTCACTCTCTTTGAATCTTCTTTATCATGCTGGGATTAGCAGGAAAAAGCAAAAAATTTCAGAATTGCACCTTGCAATGTGGAGATATTACTGTTTGTGCATTTACAATATTCATTGATTTTTGCCATTGAAAAACGTCCAGAAATGTTTGAAGCTACTGACTGAATGAAAGGAGCTGGCATCTCACTCTCTTTGAATCTTCTTTATCATGCTAGGATTAGCAGGAAAAAGCAAAAAATTTCAGAATTGCACCTTGCAATGAGGAGATATTACTGTTTGTGCATTTACAATATTCATTGATTTTTGCCATTGAAAAACATCATGTTATTCATATACCAGAAATGTTTGAAGCTACTGACTGAATGAAAGAAGCTGGCATCTCACTCTCTTTGAATCTTCTTTATCATGCTAAGAGGAGCAGGAAAAAGCAAAAAATTTCAGAATTGCACCTTGCAATGTGGAGATATTACTGTTTGTGCATTTACAATATTCATTGATTTTTGCCATTGAAAAACGTCCAGAAATGTTTGAAGCTACTGACTGAATGAAAGAAGCTGGTATCTCACTCTCTTTGAATCTTCTTTATCATGCTAGGATTAGCAGGAAAAAGCAAAAAATTTCAGAATTGCACCTTGCAATGTGGAGATATTACTGTTTGTGCATTTACAATATTCATTGATTTTTGCCATTGAAAAACATCATGTTATTCATATACCAGAAATGTTTGAAGCTACTGACTGAATGAAAGGAGCTGGCATCTCACTCTCTTTGAATCTTCTTTATCATGCTAAGAGGAGCAGGAAAAAGCAAAAAATTTCAGAATTGCACCTTGCAATGTGGAGATATTACTGTTTGTGCATTTACAATATTCATTGATTTTTGCCATTGAAAAACGTCCAGAAATGTTTGAAGCTACTGACTGAATGAAAGGAGCTGGCATCTCACTCTCTTTGAATCTTCTTTATCATGCTAGGATTAGCAGGAAAAAGCAAAAAATTTCAGAATTGCACCTTGCAATGTGGAGATATTACTGTTTGTGCATTTACAATATTCATTGATTTTTGCCATTGAAAAACGTCCAGAAATGTTTGAAGCTACTGACTGAATGAAAGGAGCTGGCATCTCACTCTCTTTGAATCTTCTTTATCATGCTAGGATTAGCAGGAAAAAGCAAAAAATTTCAGAATTGCACCTTGCAATGTGGAGATATTACTGTTTGTGCATTTACAATATTCATTGATTTTGCCATTGAAAAACGTCCAGAAATGTTTGAAGCTACTGACTGAATGAAAGGAGCTGGCATCTCACTCTCTTTGAATCTTCTTTATAATGCTAGGATTAGCAGGAAAAAGCAAAAAATTTCAGAATTGCACCTTGCAATGTGGAGATATTACTGTTTGTGCATTTACAATATTCATTGATTTTTGCCATTGAATAACGTCCAGAAATGTTTGAAGCTACTGACTGAATGAAAGGAGCTGGCATCTCACGCTCTTTGAATCTTCTTTATCATGCTAGGATTAGCAGGAAAAAGCAAAAAATTTCAGAATTGCACCTTGCAATGCGGAGAAATTACTGTTTGTGCATTTACAATATTCATTGATTTTTGCCATTGAAAAACATCATGTTATTCATATACCAGAAATGTTTGAAGCTACTGACTGAATGAAAGGAGCTGGCATCTCACTCTCTTTGAATCTTCTTTATCATGCTAGGATTAGCAGGAAAAAGCAAAAAATTTCAGAATTGCACCTTGCAATGTGGAGATATTACTGTTTGTGCATTTACAATATTCATTGATTTTTGCCATTGAAAAACGTCCAGAAATGTTTGAAGCTACTGACTGAATGAAAGGAGCTGGCATCTCACTCTCTTTGAATCTTCTTTATCATGCTAGGATTAGCAGGAAAAAGCAAAAAATTTCAGAATTGCACCTTGCAATGTGGAGATATTACTGTTTGTGCATTTACAATATTCATTGATTTTTGCCATTGAAAAACATCATGTTATTCATATACCAGAAATGTTTGAAGCTACTGACTGAATGAAAGAAGCTGGCATCTCACTCTCTTTGAATCTTCTTTATCATGCTAAGAGGAGCAGGAAAAAGCAAAAAATTTCAGAATTGCACCTTGCAATGTGGAGATATTACTGTTTGTGCATTTACAATATTCATTGATTTTTGCCATTGAAAAACGTCCAGAAATGTTTGAAGCTACTGACTGAATGAAAGAAGCTGGCATCTCACTCTCTTTGAATCTTCTTTATCATGCTAGGATTAGCAGGAAAAAGCAAAAAATTTCAGAATTGCACCTTGCAATGTGGAGATATTACTGTTTGTGCATTTACAATATTCATTGATTTTTGCCATTGAAAAACGTCCAGAAATGTTTGAAGCTACTGACTGAATGAAAAAAGCTGGCATCTCACTCTCTTTGAATCTTCTTTATCATGCTGGGATTAGCAGGAAAAAGCAAAAAATTTCAGAATTGCACCTTGCAATGTGGAGATATTACTGTTTGTGCATTTACAATATTCATTGATTTTTGCCATTGAAAAACGTCCAGAAATGTTTGAAGCTACTGACTGAATGAAAGGAGCTGGCATCTCACTCTCTTTGAATCTTCTTTATCATGCTAGGATTAGCAGGAAAAAGCAAAAAATTTCAGAATTGCACCTTGCAATGAGGAGATATTACTGTTTGTGCATTTACAATATTCATTGATTTTTGCCATTGAAAAACATCATGTTATTCATATACCAGAAATGTTTGAAGCTACTGACTGAATGAAAGAAGCTGGCATCTCACTCTCTTTGAATCTTCTTTATCATGCTAAGAGGAGCAGGAAAAAGCAAAAAATTTCAGAATTGCACCTTGCAATGTGGAGATATTACTGTTTGTGCATTTACAATATTCATTGATTTTTGCCATTGAAAAACGTCCAGAAATGTTTGAAGCTACTGACTGAATGAAAGAAGCTGGCATCTCACTCTCTTTGAATCTTCTTTATCATGCTAGGATTAGCAGGAAAAAGCAAAAAATTTCAGAATTGCACCTTGCAATGTGGAGATATTACTGTTTGTGCATTTACAATATTCATTGATTTTTGCCATTGAAAAACATCATGTTATTCATATACCAGAAATGTTTGAAGCTACTGACTGAATGAAAGGAGCTGGCATCTCACTCTCTTTGAATCTTCTTTATCATGCTAAGAGGAGCAGGAAAAAGCAAAAAATTTCAGAATTGCACCTTGCAATGTGGAGATATTACTGTTTGTGCATTTACAATATTCATTGATTTTTGCCATTGAAAAACGTCCAGAAATGTTTGAAGCTACTGACTGAATGAAAGGAGCTGGCATCTCACTCTCTTTGAATCTTCTTTATCATGCTAGGATTAGCAGGAAAAAGCAAAAAATTTCAGAATTGCACCTTGCAATGTGGAGATATTACTGTTTGTGCATTTACAATATTCATTGATTTTTGCCATTGAAAAACGTCCAGAAATGTTTGAAGCTACTGACTGAATGAAAGGAGCTGGCATCTCACTCTCTTTGAATCTTCTTTATCATGCTAGGATTAGCAGGAAAAAGCAAAAAATTTCAGAATTGCACCTTGCAATGTGGAGATATTACTGTTTGTGCATTTACAATATTCATTGATTTTGCCATTGAAAAACGTCCAGAAATGTTTGAAGCTACTGACTGAATGAAAGGAGCTGGCATCTCACTCTCTTTGAATCTTCTTTATAATGCTAGGATTAGCAGGAAAAAGCAAAAAATTTCAGAATTGCACCTTGCAATGTGGAGATATTACTGTTTGTGCATTTACAATATTCATTGATTTTTGCCATTGAAAAACGTCCAGAAATGTTTGAAGCTACTGACTGAATGAAAGGAGCTGGCATCTCACTCTCTTTGAATCTTCTTTATCATGCTAGGATTAGCAGGAAAAAGCAAAAAATTTCAGAATTGCACCTTGCAATGTGGAGATATTACTGTTTGTGCATTTACAATATTCATTGATTTTTGCCATTGAAAAACGTCCAGAAATGTTTGAAGCTACTGACTGAATGAAAGGAGCTGGCATCTCACTCTCTTTGAATCTTCTTTATCATGCTAGGATTAGCAGGAAAAAGCAAAAAATTTCAGAATTGCACCTTGCAATGTGGAGATATTACTGTTTGTGCATTTACAATATTCATTGATTTTTGCCATTGAAAAACGTCCAGAAATGTTTGAAGCTACTGACTGAATGAAAGGAGCTGGCATCTCACTCTCTTTGAATCTTCTTTATCATGCTAGGATTAGCAGGAAAAAGCAAAAAATTTCAGAATTGCACCTTGCAATGTGGAGATATTACTGTTTGTGTATTTACAATATTCATTAATTTTTGCCATTGAAAAACATCATGTTATTCATATACCAAAAATGTTTGAAGCTACTGACTGAATGAAAAGAGCTGGCATCTCACTCTCTTTGAATCTTCTTTATGATGCTAGGAGGAGCAGGAAAAAGCAAAACATTTCAGAATTGCACCTTGCAATGTGGAGATATTACTGTTTGTGCATTTACAATATTCATTGATTTTTGCCATTGAAAAACGTCCAGAAATGTTTGAAGCTACTGACTGAATGAAAGGAGCTGGCATCTCACTCTCTTTGAATCTTCTTTATCATGCTAGGATTAGCATGAAAAAGCAAAAAATTTCAGAATTGCACCTTGCAATGTGGAGATATTACTGTTTGTGCATTTACAATATTCATTGATTTTTGCCTTTGAAAAACGTCCAGAAATGTTTGAAGCTACTGACTGAATGAAAGGAGCTGGCATTTCACTCTCTTTGAATCTTCTTTATCATGCTAGGATTAGCAGGAAAAAGCAAAAAATTTCAGAATTGCACCTTGCAATGTGGAGATATTACTGTTTGTGCATTTACAATATTCATTGATTTTTGCCATTGAAAAACATCCAGAAATGTTTGAAGCTACTGATTGAATGAAAGGAGCTGGCATCTCACTCTCTTTGAATCTTCTTTATCATGCTAGGATTAGCAGGAAAAAGCAAAAAATTTCAGAATTGCACCTTGCAATGTGGAGATATTACTGTTTGTGCATTTACAATATTCATTGATTTTTGCCATTGAAAAACGTCCAGAAATGTTTGAAGCTACTGACTGAATGAAAGGAGCTGGCATCTCACTCTCTTTGAATCTTCTTTATCATGCTAGGATTAGCAGGAAAAAGCAAAAAATTTCAGAATTGCACCTTGCAATGTGGAGATATTAATGTTTGTGCATTTAAAATATTCATTGATTTTTGCCATTGAAAAACATCATGTTATTCATATACCAGAAATGTTTGAAGCTACTGACTGAATGAAAGGAGCTAGCATCTCACTCTCTTTGAATCTTCTTTATCATGCTAGGATTAGCAGGAAAAAGCAAAAAATTTCAGAATTGCACCTTGCAATGTGGAGATATTACTGTTTGTGCATTTACAATATTCATTGATTTTTGCCATTGAAAAACGTCCAGAAATGTTTGAAGCTACTGACTGAATGAAAGGAGCTGGCATCTCACTCTCTTTGAATCTTCTTTATCATGCTAGGATTAGCAGGAAAAAGCAAAAAATTTCAGAATTGCACCTTGCAATGTGGAGATATTACTGTTTGTGCATTTACAATATTCATTGATTTTTGCCATTGAAAAACGTCCAGAAATGTTTGAAGCTACTGACTGAATGAAAGGAGCTGGCATCTCACTCTCTTTGAATCTTCTTTATCATGCTAGGATTAGCAGGAAAAAGCAAAAAATTTCAGAATTGCACCTTGCAATGTGGAGATATTACTGTTTGTGCATTTACAAAATTCATTGATTTTTGCCATTGAAAAACATCATGTTATTCATATACCAGAAATGTTTGAAGCTACTGACTGAATGAAAGGAGCTAGCATCTCACTCTCTTTGAATCTTCTTTATCATGCTAGGATTAGCAGGAAAAAGCAAAAAATTTCAGAATTGCACCTTGCAATGTGGAGATATTACTGTTTGTGCATTTACAATATTCATTGATTTTTGCCATTGAAAAACATCATGTTATTCATATACCAGAAATGTTTGAAGCTACTGACTGAATGAAAGAAGCTGGCATCTCACTCTCTTTGAATCTTCTTTATCATGCTAAGAGGAGCAGGAAAAAGCAAAAAATTTCAGAATTGCACCTTGCAATGTGGAGATATTACTGTTTGTGCATTTACAATATTCATTGATTTTTGCCATTGAAAAACGTCCAGAAATGTTTGAAGCTACTGACTGAATGAAAGAAGCTGGCATCTCACTCTCTTTGAATCTTCTTTATCATGCTAGGATTAGCAGGAAAAAGCAAAAAATTTCAGAATTGCACCTTGCAATGTGGAGATATTACTGTTTGTGCATTTACAATATTCATTGATTTTTGCCATTGAAAAACTTCATGTTATTCATATACCAGAAATGTTTGAAGCTACTGACTGAATGAAAGGAGCTGGCATCTCACTCTCTTTGAATCTTCTTTATCATGCTAAGAGGAGCAGGAAAAAGCAAAAAATTTCAGAATTGCACCTTGCAATGTGGAGATATTACTGTTTGTGCATTTACAATATTCATTGATTTTTGCCATTGAAAAACGTCCAGAAATGTTTGAAGCTACTGACTGAATGAAAGGAGCTGGCATCTCACTCTCTTTGAATCTTCTTTATCATGCTAGGATTAGCAGGAAAAAGCAAAAAATTTCAGAATTGCACCTTGCAATGTGGATATATTACTGTTTGTGCATTTACAATATTCATTGATTTTTGCCATTGAAAAACGTCCAGAAATGTTTGAAGCTACTGACTGAATGAAAGGAGCTGGCATCTCACTCTCTTTGAATCTTCTTTATCATGCTAGGATTAGCAGGAAAAAGCAAAAAATTTCAGAATTGCACCTTGCAATGTGGAGATATTACTGTTTGTGCATTTACAATATTCATTGATTTTTGCCATTGAAAAACATCCAGAAATGTTTGAAGCTACTGATTGAATGAAAGGAGCTGGCATCTCACTCTCTTTGAATCTTCTTTATGATGCTAGGAGGAGCAGGAAAAAGCAAAACATTTCAGAATTGCACCTTGCAATGTGGAGATATTACTGTTTGTGCATTTACAATATTCATTGATTTTTGCCATTGAAAAACGTCCAGAAATGTTTGAAGCTACTGACTGAATGAAAGGAGCTGGCATCTCACTCTCTTTGAATCTTCTTTATCATGCTAGGATTAGCATGAAAAAGCAAAAAATTTCAGAATTGCACCTTGCAATGTGGAGATATTACTGTTTGTGCATTTACAATATTCATTGATTTTTGCCTTTGAAAAACGTCCAGAAATGTTTGAAGCTACTGACTGAATGAAAGGAGCTGGCATTTCACTCTCTTTGAATCTTCTTTATCATGCTAGGATTAGCAGGAAAAAGCAAAAAATTTCAGAATTGCACCTTGCAATGTGGAGATATTACTGTTTGTGCATTTACAATATTCATTGATTTTTGCCATTGAAAAACATCCAGAAATGTTTGAAGCTACTGATTGAATGAAAGGAGCTGGCATCTCACTCTCTTTGAATCTTCTTTATCATGCTAGGATTAGCAGGAAAAAGCAAAAAATTTCAGAATTGCACCTTGCAATGTGGAGATATTACTGTTTGTGCATTTACAATATTCATTGATTTTTGCCATTGAAAAACGTCCAGAAATGTTTGAAGCTACTGACTGAATGAAGGGAGCTGGCATCTCACTCTCTTTGAATCTTCTTTATCATGCTAGGATTAGCAGGAAAAAGCAAAAAATTTCAGAATTGCACCTTGCAATGTGGAGATATTAATGTTTGTGCATTTACAATATTCATTGATTTTTGCCATTGAAAAACATCATGTTATTCATATACCAGAAATGTTTGAAGCTACTGACTGAATGAAAGGAGCTAGCATCTCACTCTCTTTGAATCTTCTTTATCATGCTAGGATTAGCAGGAAAAAGCAAAAAATTTCAGAATTGCACCTTGCAATGTGGAGATATTACTGTTTGTGCATTTACAATATTCATTGATTTTTGCCATTGAAAAACGTCCAGAAATGTTTGAAGCTACTGACTGAATGAAAGGAGCTGGCATCTCACTCTCTTTGAATCTTCTTTATCATGCTAGGATTAGCAGGAAAAAGCAAAAAATTTCAGAATTGCACCTTGCAATGTGGAGATATTACTGTTTGTGCATTTACAATATTCATTGATTTTTGCCATTGAAAAACGTCCAGAAATGTTTGAAGCTACTGACTGAATGAAAGGAGCTGGCATCTCACTCTCTTTGAATCTTCTTTATCATGCTAGGATTAGCAGGAAAAAGCAAAAAATTTCAGAATTGCACCTTGCAATGTGGAGATATTACTGTTTGTGCATTTACAAAATTCATTGATTTTTGCCATTGAAAAACATCATGTTATTCATATAACAGAAATGTTTGAAGCTACTGACTGAATGAAAGGAGCTAGCATCTCACTCTCTTTGAATCTTCTTTATTATGCTAGGATTAGCAGGAAAAAGCAAAAAATTTCAGAATTGCACCTTGCAATGTGGAGATATTACTGTTTGTGCATTTACAATATTCATTGATTTTTGCCATTGAAAAACATCATGTTATTCATATACCAGAAATGTTTGAAGCTACTGACTGAATGAAAGAAGCTGGCATCTCACTCTCTTTGAATCTTCTTTATCATGCTAAGAGGAGCAGGAAAAAGCAAAAAATTTCAGAATTGCACCTTGCAATGTGGAGATATTACTGTTTGTGCATTTACAATATTCATTGATTTTTGCCATTGAAAAACGTCCAGAAATGTTTGAAGCTACTGACTGAATGAAAGAAGCTGGCATCTCACTCTCTTTGAATCTTCTTTATCATGCTAGGATTAGCAGGAAAAAGCAAAAAATTTCAGAATTGCACCTTGCAATGTGGAGATATTACTGTTTGTGCATTTACAATATTCATTGATTTTTGCCATTGAAAAACATCATGTTATTCATATACCAGAAATGTTTGAAGCTACTGACTGAATGAAAGGAGCTGGCATCTCACTCTCTTTGAATCTTCTTTATCATGCTAAGAGGAGCAGGAAAAAGCAAAAAATTTCAGAATTGCACCTTGCAATGTGGAGATATTACTGTTTGTGCATTTACAATATTCATTGATTTTTGCCATTGAAAAACGTCCAGAAATGTTTGAAGCTACTGACTGAATGAAAGGAGCTGGCATCTCACTCTCTTTGAATCTTCTTTATCATGCTAGGATTAGCAGGAAAAAGCAAAAAATTTCAGAATTGCACCTTGCAATGTGGATATATTACTGTTTGTGCATTTACAATATTCATTGATTTTTGCCATTGAAAAACGTCCAGAAATGTTTGAAGCTACTGACTGAATGAAAGGAGCTGGCATCTCACTCTCTTTGAATCTTCTTTATCATGCTAGGATTAGCAGGAAAAAGCAAAAAATTTCAGAATTGCACCTTGCAATGTGGAGATATTACTGTTTGTACATTTACAATATTCATTGATTTTGCCATTGAAAAACGTCCAGAAATGTTTGAAGCTACTGACTGAATGAAAGGAGCTGGCATCTCACTCTCTTTGAATCTTCTTTATAATGCTAGGATTAGCAGGAAAAAGCAAAAAATTTCAGAATTGCACCTTGCAATGTGGAGATATTACTGTTTGTGCATTTACAATATTCATTGATTTTTGCCATTGAAAAACGTCCAGAAATGTTTGAAGCTACTGACTGAATGAAAGGAGCTGGCATCTCACTCTCTTTGAATCTTCTTTATCATGCTAGGATTAGCAGGAAAAAGCAAAAAATTTCAGAATTGCACCTTGCAATGTGGAGATATTACTGTTTGTGCATTTACAATATTCATTGATTTTTGCCATTGAAAAACGTCCAGAAATGTTTGAAGCTACTGACTGAATGAAAGGAGCTGGCATCTCACTCTCTTTGAATCTTCTTTATCATGCTAGGATTAGCAGGAAAAAGCAAAAAATTTCAGAATTGCACCTTGCAATGTGGAGATATTACTGTTTGTGCATTTACAATATTCATTGATTTTTGCCATTGAAAAACGTCCAGAAATGTTTGAAGCTACTGACTGAATGAAAGGAGCTGGCATCTCACTCTCTTTGAATCTTTTTTATCATGCTAGGATTAGCAGGAAAAAGCAAAAAATTTCAGAATTGCACCTTGCAATGTGGAGATATTACTGTTTGTGTATTTACAATATTCATTAATTTTTGCCATTGAAAAACATCATGTTATTCATATACCAAAAATGTTTGAAGCTACTGACTGAATGAAAAGAGCTGGCATCTCACTCTCTTTGAATCTTCTTTATGATGCTAGGAGGAGCAGGAAAAAGCAAAACATTTCAGAATTGCACCTTGCAATGTGGAGATATTACTGTTTGTGCATTTACAATATTCATTGATTTTTGCCATTGAAAAACGTCCAGAAATGTTTGAAGCTA
This sequence comes from Phyllobates terribilis, assembly GCF_046119375.1. Taxonomy (NCBI): domain Eukaryota; kingdom Metazoa; phylum Chordata; class Amphibia; order Anura; family Dendrobatidae; genus Phyllobates; species Phyllobates terribilis. Next base: position 109,024 of record NW_027364513.1, on the reverse strand, counting down.
CTGACTGAATGAAAGGAGCTGGCATCTCACTCTCTTTGAATCTTCTTTATCATGCTAGGATTAGCATGAAAAAGCAAAAAATTTCAGAATTGCACCTTGCAATGTGGAGATATTACTGTTTGTGCATTTACAATATTCATTGATTTTTGCCTTTGAAAAACGTCCAGAAATGTTTGAAGCTACTGACTGAATGAAAGGAGCTGGCATTTCACTCTCTTTGAATCTTCTTTATCATGCTAGGATTAGCAGGAAAAAGCAAAAAATTTCAGAATTGCACCTTGCAATGTGGAGATATTACTGTTTGTGCATTTACAATATTCATTGATTTTTGCCATTGAAAAACATCCAGAAATGTTTGAAGCTACTGATTGAATGAAAGGAGCTGGCATCTCACTCTCTTTGAATCTTCTTTATCATGCTAGGATTAGCAGGAAAAAGCAAACAATTTCAGAATTGCACCTTGCAATGTGGAGATATTACTGTTTGTGCATTTACAATATTCATTGATTTTTGCCATTGAAAAACGTCCAGAAATGTTTGAAGCTACTGACTGAATGAAAGGAGCTGGCATCTCACTCTCTTTGAATCTTCTTTATCATGCTAGGATTAGCAGGAAAAAGCAAAAAATTTCAGAATTGCACCTTGCAATGTGGAGATATTACTGTTTGTGCATTTACAATATTCATTGATTTTTGCCATTGAAAAACATCATGTTATTCATATACCAGAAATGTTTGAAGCTACTGACTGAATGAAAGGAGCTAGCATCTCACTCTCTTTGAATCTTCTTTATCATGCTAGGATTAGCAGGAAAAAGCAAAAAATTTCAGAATTGCACCTTGCAATGTGGAGATATTACTGTTTGTGCATTTACAATATTCATTGATTTTTGCCATTGAAAAACGTCCAGAAATGTTTGAAGCTACTGACTGAATGAAAGGAGCTGGCATCTCACTCTCTTTGAATCTTCTTTATCATGCTAGGATTAGCAGGAAAAAGCAAAAAATTTCAGAATTGCACCTTGCAATGTGGAGATATTACTGTTTGTGCATTTACAATATTCATTGATTTTTGCCATTGAAAAACGTCCAGAAATGTTTGAAGCTACTGACTGAATGAAAGGAGCTGGCATCTCACTCTCTTTGAATCTTCTTTATCATGCTAGGATTAGCAGGAAAAAGCAAAAAATTTCAGAATTGCACCTTGCAATGTGGAGATATTACTGTTTGTGCATTTACAAAATTCATTGATTTTTGCCATTGAAAAACATCATGTTATTCATATACCAGAAATGTTTGAAGCTACTGACTGAATGAAAGGAGCTAGCATCTCACTCTCTTTGAATCTTCTTTATCATGCTAGGATTAGCAGGAAAAAGCAAAAAATTTCAGAATTGCACCTTGCAATGTGGAGATATTACTGTTTGTGCATTTACAATATTCATTGATTTTTGCCATTGAAAAACGTCCAGAAATGTTTGAAGCTACTGACTGAATGAAAGGAGCTGGCATCTCACTCTCTTTGAATCTTCTTTATCATGCTAGGATTAGCAGGAAAAAGCAAAAAATTTCAGAATTGCACCTTGCAATGTGGAGATATTACTGTTTGTGCATTTACAATATTCATTGATTTTTGCCATTGAAAAACGTCCAGAAATGTTTGAAGCTACTGACTGAATGAAAGGAGCTGGCATCTCACTCTCTTTGAATCTTCTTTATCATGCTAGGATTAGCAGGAAAAAGCAAAAAATTTCAGAATTGCACCTTGCAATGTGGAGATATTACTGTTTGTGCATTTACAATATTCATTGATTTTTGCCATTGAATAACGTCCAGAAATGTTTGAAGCTACTGACTGAATGAAAGGAGCTGGCATCTCACGCTCTTTGAATCTTCTTTATCATGCTAGGATTAGCAGGAAAAAGCAAAAAATTTCAGAATTGCACCTTGCAATGCGGAGAAATTACTGTTTGTGCATTTACAATATTCATTGATTTTTGCCATTGAAAAACATCATGTTATTCATATACCAGAAATATTTGAAGCTACTGACTGAATGAAAGGAGCTGGCATCTCACTCTCTTTGAATCTTCTTTATCATGCTAGGATTAGCAGGAAAAAGCAAAAAATTTCAGAATTGCACCTTGCAATGTGGAGATATTACTGTTTGTGCATTTACAATATTCATTGATTTTTGCCATTGAAAAACGTCCAGAAATGTTTGAAGCTACTGACTGAATGAAAGGAGCTGGCATCTCACTCTCTTTGAATCTTCTTTATCATGCTAGGATTAGCAGGAAAAAGCAAAAAATTTCAGAATTGCACCTTGCAATGTGGAGATATTACTGTTTGTGCATTTACAATATTCATTGATTTTTGCCATTGAAAAACATCATGTTATTCATATACCAGAAATGTTTGAAGCTACTGACTGAATGAAAGAAGCTGGCATCTCACTCTCTTTGAATCTTCTTTATCATGCTAAGAGGAGCAGGAAAAAGCAAAAAATTTCAGAATTGCACCTTGCAATGTGGAGATATTACTGTTTGTGCATTTACAATATTCATTGATTTTTGCCATTGAAAAACGTCCAGAAATGTTTGAAGCTACTGACTGAATGAAAGAAGCTAGCATCTCACTCTCTTTGAATCTTCTTTATCATGCTAGGATTAGCAGGAAAAAGCAAGAAATTTCAGAATTGCACCTTGCAATGTGGAGATATTACTGTTTGTGCATTTACAATATTCATTGATTTTTGCCATTGAAAAACGTCCAGAAATGTTTGAAGCTACTGACTGAATGAAAGGAGCTGGCATCTCACTCTCTTTGAATCTTCTTTATCATGCTGGGATTAGCAGGAAAAAGCAAAAAATTTCAGAATTGCACCTTGCAATGTGGAGATATTACTGTTTGTGCATTTACAATATTCATTGATTTTTGCCATTGAAAAACGTCCAGAAATGTTTGAAGCTACTGACTGAATGAAAGGAGCTGGCATCTCACTCTCTTTGAATCTTCTTTATCATGCTAGGATTAGCAGGAAAAAGCAAAAAATTTCAGAATTGCACCTTGCAATGTGGAGATATTACTGTTTGTGCATTTACAATATTCATTGATTTTTGCCATTGAAAAACATCATGTTATTCATATACCAGAAATGTTTGAAGCTACTGACTGAATGAAAGAAGCTGGCATCTCACTCTCTTTGAATCTTCTTTATCATGCTAAGAGGAGCAGGAAAAAGCAAAAAATTTCAGAATTGCACCTTGCAATGTGGAGATATTACTGTTTGTGCATTTACAATATTCATTGATTTTTGCCATTGAAAAACGTCCAGAAATGTTTGAAGCTACTGACTGAATGAAAGAAGCTGGCATCTCACTCTCTTTGAATCTTCTTTATCATGCTAGGATTAGCAGGAAAAAGCAAAAAATTTCAGAATTGCACCTTGCAATGTGGAGATATTACTGTTTGTGCATTTACAATATTCATTGATTTTTGCCATTGAAAAACGTCCAGAAATGTTTGAAGCTACTGACTGAATGAAAGGAGCTGGCATTTCACTCTCTTTGAATCTTCTTTATCATGCTAGGATTAGCAGGAAAAAGCAAAAAATTTCAGAATTGCACCTTGCAATGTGGAGATATTACTGTTTGTGCATTTACAATATTCATTGATTTTTGCCATTGAAAAACATCCAGAAATGTTTGAAGCTACTGATTGAATGAAAGGAGCTGGCATCTCACTCTCTTTGAATCTTCTTTATCATGCTAGGATTAGCAGGAAAAAGCAAAAAATTTCAGAATTGCACCTTGCAATGTGGAGATATTACTGTTTGTGCATTTACAATATTCATTGATTTTTGCCACTGAAAAACGTCCAGAAATGTTTGAAGCTACTGACTGAATGAAAGGAGCTGGCATCTCACTCTCTTTGAATCTTCTTTATCATGCTAGGATTAGCAGGAAAAAGCAAAAAATTTCAGAATTGCACCTTGCAATGTGGAGATATTACTGTTTGTGCATTTACAATATTCATTGATTTTTGCCATTGAAAAACATCATGTTATTCATATACCAGAAATGTTTGAAGCTACTGACTGAATGAAAGGAGCTAGCATCTCACTCTCTTTGAATCTTCTTTATCATGCTAGGATTAGCAGGAAAAAGCAAAAAATTTCAGAATTGCACCTTGCAATGTGGAGATATTACTGTTTGTGCATTTACAATATTCATTGATTTTTGCCATTGAAAAACATCCAGAAATGTTTGAAGCTACTGACTGAATGAAAGGAGCTGGCATCTCACTCTCTTTGAATCTTCTTTATCATGCTAGGATTAGCAGGAAAAAGCAAAAAATTTCAGAATTGCACCTTGCAATGTGGAGATATTACTGTTTGTGCATTTACAATATTCATTGATTTTTGCCATTGAAAAACGTCCAGAAATGTTTGAAGCTACTGACTGAATGAAAGGAGCTGGCATCTCACTCTCTTTGAATCTTCTTTATCATGCTAGGATTAGCAGGAAAAAGCAAAAAATTTCAGAATTGCACCTTGCAATGTGGAGATATTACTGTTTGTGCATTTACAATATTCATTGATTTTTGCCATTGAAAAACATCATGTTATTCATATACCAGAAATGTTTGAAGCTACTGACTGAATGAAAGGAGCTAGCATCTCACTCTCTTTGAATCTTCTTTATCATGCTAGGATTAGCAGGAAAAAGCAAAAAATTTCAGAATTGCACCTTGCAATGTGGAGATATTACTGTTTGTGCATTTACAATATTCATTGATTTTTGCCATTGAAAAACGTCCAGAAATGTTTGAAGCTACTGACTGAATGAAAGGAGCTGGCATCTCACTCTCTTTGAATCTTCTTTATCATGCTAGGATTAGCAGGAAAAAGCAAAAAATTTCAGAATTGCACCTTGCAATGTGGAGATATTACTGTTTGTGCATTTACAATATTCATTGATTTTTGCCATTGAAAAACGTCCAGAAATGTTTGAAGCTACTGACTGAATGAAAGGAGCTGGCATCTCACTCTCTTTGAATCTTCTTTATCATGCTAGGATTAGCAGGAAAAAGCAAAAAATTTCAGAATTTCACCTTGCAATGTGGAGATATTACTGTTTGTGCATTTACAATATTCATTGATTTTTGCCATTGAATAACGTCCAGAAATGTTTGAAGCTACTGACTGAATGAAAGGAGCTGGCATCTCACGCTCTTTGAATCTTCTTTATCATGCTAGGATTAGCAGGAAAAAGCAAAAAATTTCAGAATTGCACCTTGCAATGCGGAGAAATTACTGTTTGTGCATTTACAATATTCATTGATTTTTGCCATTGAAAAACATCATGTTATTCATATACCAGAAATGTTTGAAGCTACTGACTGAATGAAAGGAGCTGGCATCTCACTCTCTTTGAATCTTCTTTATCATGCTAGGATTAGCAGGAAAAAGCAAAAAATTTCAGAATTGCACCTTGCAATGTGGAGATATTACTGTTTGTGCATTTACAATATTCATTGATTTTTGCCATTGAAAAACGTCCAGAAATGTTTGAAGCTACTGACTGAATGAAAGGAGCTGGCATCTCACTCTCTTTGAATCTTCTTTATCATGCTAGGATTAGCAGGAAAAAGCAAAAAATTTCAGAATTGCACCTTGCAATGTGGAGATGTTACTGTTTGTGCATTTACAATATTCATTGATTTTTGCCATTGAAAAACATCATGTTATTCATATACCAGAAATGTTTGAAGCTACTGACTGAATTAAAGAAGCTGGCATCTCACTCTCTTTGAATCTTCTTTATCATGCTAAGAGGAGCAGGAAAAAGCAAAAAATTTCAGAATTGCACCTTGCAATGTGGAGATATTACTGTTTGTGCATTTACAATATTCATTGATTTTTGCCATTGAAAAACGTCCAGAAATGTTTGAAGCTACTGACTGAATGAAAGAAGCTGGCATCTCACTCTCTTTGAATCTTCTTTATCATGCTAGGATTAGCAGGAAAAAGCAAAAAATTTCAGAATTGCACCTTGCAATGTGGAGATATTACTGTTTGTGCATTTACAATATTCATTGATTTTTGCCATTGAAAAACGTCCAGAAATGTTTGAAGCTACTGACTGAATGAAAGGAGCTGGCATCTCACTCTCTTTGAATCTTCTTTATCATGCTGGGATTAGCAGGAAAAAGCAAAAAATTTCAGAATTGCACCTTGCAATGTGGAGATATTACTGTTTGTGCATTTACAATATTCATTGATTTTTGCCATTGAAAAACGTCCAGAAATGTTTGAAGCTACTGACTGAATGAAAGGAGCTGGCATCTCACTCTCTTTGAATCTTCTTTATCATGCTAGGATTAGCAGGAAAAAGCAAAAAATTTCAGAATTGCACCTTGCAATGTGGAGATATTACTGTTTGTGCATTTACAATATTCATTGATTTTTGCCATTGAAAAACATCATGTTATTCATATACCAGAAATGTTTGAAGCTACTGACTGAATGAAAGAAGCTGGCATCTCACTCTCTTTGAATCTTCTTTATCATGCTAAGAGGAGCAGGAAAAAGCAAAAAATTTCAAAATTGCACCTTGCAATGTGGAGATATTACTGTTTGTGCATTTACAATATTCATTGATTTTTGCCATTGAAAAACGTCCAGAAATGTTTGAAGCTACTGACTGAATGAAAGAAGCTGGCATCTCACTCTCTTTGAATCTTCTTTATCATGCTAGGATTAGCAGGAAAAAGCAAAAAATTTCAGAATTGCACCTTGCAATGTGGAGATATTACTGTTTGTGCATTTACAATATTCATTGATTTTTGCCATTGAAAAACGTCCAGAAATGTTTGAAGCTACTGACTGAATGAAAGGAGCTGGCATCTCACTCTCTTTGAATCTTCTTTATCATGCTGGGATTAGCAGGAAAAAGCAAAAAATTTCAGAATTGCACCTTGCAATGTGGAGATATTACTGTTTGTGCATTTACAATATTCATTGATTTTTGCCATTGAAAAACGTCCAGAAATGTTTGAAGCTACTGACTGAATGAAAGGAGCTGGCATCTCACTCTCTTTGAATCTTCTTTATCATGCTAGGATTAGCAGGAAAAAGCAAAAAATTTCAGAATTGCACCTTGCAATGTGGAGATATTACTGTTTGTGCATTTACAATATTCATTGATTTTTGCCATTGAAAAACATCATGCTATTCATATACCAGAAATGTTTGAAGCTACTGACTGAATGAAAGGAGCTGGCATCTCACTCTCTTTGAATCTTCTTTATCATGCTAGGATTAGCAGGAAAAAGCAAAAAATTTCAGAATTGCACCTTGCAATGTGGAGATATTACTGTTTGTGCATTTACAATATTCATTGATTTTTGCCATTGAAAAACGTCCAGAAATGTTTGAAGCTACTGACTGAATGAAAGGAGCTGGCATCTCACTCTCTTTGAATCTTCTTTATCATGCTAGGATTAGCAGGAAAAAGCAAAAAATTTCAGAATTGCACCTTGCAATGTGGAGATATTACTGTTTGTGCATTTACAATATTCATTGATTTTTGTCATTGAAAAACGTCCAGAAATGTTTGAAGCTACTGACTGAATGAAAGGAGCTGGCATCTCACTCTCTTTGAATCTTCTTTATCATGCTAGGATTAGCAGGAAAAAGCAAAAAATTTCAGAATTGCACCTTGCAATGTGGAGATATTACTGTTTGTGCATTTACAATATTCATTGATTTTTGCCATTGAAAAACATCATGTTATTCATATACCAGAAATGTTTGAAGCTACTGACTGAATGAAAGGAGCTGGCATCTCACTCTCTTTGAATCTTCTTTATCATGCTAGGATTAGCAGGAAAAAGCAAAAAATTTCAGAATTGCACCTTGCAATGTGGAGATATTACTGTTTGTGCATTTACAATATTCATTGATTTTTGCCATTGAAAAACGTCCAGAAATGTTTGAAGCTACTGACTGAATGAAAGGAGCTGGCATCTCACTCTCTTTGAATCTTCTTTATCATGCTAGGATTAGCAGGAAAAAGCAAAAAATTTCAGAATTGCACCTTGCAATGTGGAGATATTACTGTTTGTGCATTTACAATATTCACTGATTTTTGCCATTGAAAAACATCATGTTATTCATATACCAGAAATGTTTGAAGCTACTGACTGAATGAAAGAAGCTGGCATCTCACTCTCTTTGAATCTTCTTTATCATGCTAAGAGGAGCAGGAAAAAGCAAAAAATTTCAGAATTGCACCTTGCAATGTGGAGATATTACTGTTTGTGCATTTACAATATTCATTGATTTTTGCCATTGAAAAACGTCCAGAAATGTTTGAAGCTACTGACTGAATGAAAGGAGCTGGCATCTCACTCTCTTTGAATCTTCTTTATCATGCTGGGATTAGCAGGAAAAAGCAAAAAATTTCAGAATTGCACCTTGCAATGTGGAGATATTACTGTTTGTGCATTTACAATATTCATTGATTTTTGCCATTGAAAAACGTCCAGAAATGTTTGAAGCTACTGACTGAATGAAAGGAGCTGGCATCTCACTCTCTTTGAATCTTCTTTATCATGCTAGGATTAGCAGGAAAAAGCAAAAAATTTCAGAATTGCACCTTGCAATGTGGAGATATTACTGTTTGTGCATTTACAATATTCATTGATTTTTGCCATTGAAAAACATCATGTTATTCATATACCAGAAATGTTTGAAGCTACTGACTGAATGAAAGAAGCTGGCATCTCACTCTCTTTGAATCTTCTTTATCATGCTAAGAGGAGCAGGAAAAAGCAAAAAATTTCAGAATTGCACCTTGCAATGTGGAGATATTACTGTTTGTGCATTTACAATATTCATTGATTTTTGCCATTGAAAAACGTCCAGAAATGTTTGAAGCTACTGACTGAATGAAAGAAGCTGGCATCTCACTCTCTTTGAATCTTCTTTATCATGCTAGGATTAGCAGGAAAAAGCAAAAAATTTCAGAATTGCACCTTGCAATGTGGAGATATTACTGTTTGTGCATTTACAATATTCATTGATTTTTGCCATTGAAAAACGTCCAGAAATGTTTGAAGCTACTGACTGAATGAAAGGAGCTGGCATCTCACTCTCTTTGAATCTTCTTTATCATGCTGGGATTAGCAGGAAAAAGCAAAAAATTTCAGAATTGCACCTTGCAATGTGGAGATATTACTGTTTGTGCATTTACAATATTCATTGATTTTTGCCATTGAAAAACGTCCAGAAATGTTTGAAGCTACTGACTGAATGAAAGGAGCTGGCATCTCACTCTCTTTGAATCTTCTTTATCATGCTAGGATTAGCAGGAAAAAGCAAAAAATTTCAGAATTGCACCTTGCAATGTGGAGATATTACTGTTTGTGCATTTACAATATTCATTGATTTTTGTTATTGAAAAACGTCCAGAAATGTTTGAAGCTACTGACTGAATGAAAGGAGCTGGCATCTCACTCTCTTTGAATCTTCTTTATCATGCTAGGATTAGCAGGAAAAAGCAAAAAATTTCAGAATTGCACCTTGCAATGTGGAGATATTACTGTTTGTGCATTTACAATATTCATTGATTTTTGCCATTGAAAAACGTCCAGAAATGTTTGAAGCTACTGACTGAATGAAAGGAGCTGGCATCTCACTCTCTTTGAATCTTCTTTATCATGCTAGGATTAGCAGGAAAAAGCAAAAAATTTCAGAATTGCACCTTGCAATGTGGAGATATTACTGTTTGTGCATTTACAATATTCATTGATTTTTGCCATTGAAAAACGTCCAGAAATGTTTGAAGCTACTGACTGAATGAAAGGAGCTGGCATCTCACTCTCTTTGAATCTTCTTTATCATGCTAGGATTAGCAGGAAAAAGCAAAAAATTTCAGAATTGCACCTTGCAATGTGGAGATATTACTGTTTGTGCATTTACAATATTCATTGATTTTTGTCATTGAAAAACGTCCAGAAATGTTTGAAGCTACTGACTGAATGAAAGGAGCTGGCATCTCACTCTCTTTGAATCTTCTTTATCATGCTAGGATTAGCAGGAAAAAGCAAAAAATTTCAGAATTGCACCTTGCAATGTGGAGATATTACTGTTTGTTCATTTACAATATTCATTGATTTTTGCCATTGAAAAACGTCCAGAAATGTTTGAAGCTACTGATTGAATGAAAGGAGCTGGCATCTCACTCTCTTTGAATCTTCTTTATCATGCTAGGATTAGCAGGAAAAAGCAAAAAATTTCAGAATTGCACCTTGCAATGTGGAGATATTACTGTTTGTGCATTTACAATATTCATTGATTTTTGCCATTGAAAAACATCATGTTATTCATATACCAGAAATGTTTGAAGCTACTGACTGAATGAAAGAAGCTGGCATCTCACTCTCTTTGAATTTTCTTTATCATGCTAAGAGGAGCAGGAAAAAGCAAAAAATTTCAGAATTGCACCTTGCAATGTGGAGATATTACTGTTTGTGCATTTACAATATTCATTGATTTTTGCCATTGAAAAACGTCCAGAAATGTTTGAAGCTACTGACTGAATGAAAGAAGCTGGCATCTCACTCTCTTTGAATCTTCTTTATCATGCTAGGATTAGCAGGAAAAAGCAAAAAATTTCAGAATTGCACCTTGCAATGTGGAGATATTACTGTTTGTGCATTTACAATATTCATTGATTTTTGCCATTGAAAAACGTCCAGAAATGTTTGAAGCTACTGACTGAATGAAAGGAGCTGGCATCTCACTCTCTTTGAATCTTCTTTATCATGCTGGGATTAGCAGGAAAAAGCAAAAAAATTCAGAATTGCACCTTGCAATGTGGAGATATTACTGTTTGTGCATTTACAATATTCATTGATTTTTGCCATTGAAAAACGTCCAGAAATGTTTGAAGCTACTGACTGAATGAAAGGAGCTGGCATCTCAGTCTCTTTGAATCTTCTTTATCATGCTAGGATTAGCAGGAAAAAGCAAAAAATTTCAGAATTGCACCTTGCAATGTGGAGATATTACTGTTTGTGCATTTACAATATTCATTGATTTTTGTTATTGAAAAACGTCCAGAAATGTTTGAAGCTACTGACTGAATGAAAGGAGCTGGCATCTCACTCTCTTTGAATCTTCTTTATCATGCTAGGATTAGCAGGAAAAAGCAAAAAATTTCAGAATTGCACCTTGCAATGTGGAGATATTACTGTTTGTGCATTTACAATATTCATTGATTTTTGCCATTGAAAAAACGTCCAGAAATGTTTGAAGCTACTGACTGAATGAAAGGAGCTGGCATCTCACTCTCTTTGAATCTTCTTTATCATACTAGGATTAGCAGGAAAAAGCAAAAAATTTCAGAATTGCACCTTGCAATGCGGAGAAATTACTGTTTGTGCATTTACAATATTCATTGATTTTTGCCATTGAAAAACATCATGTTATTCATATACCAGAAATGTTTGAAGCTACTGACTGAATGAAAGGAGCTGGCATCTCACTCTCTTTGAATCTTCTTTATCATGCTAGGATTAGCAGGAAAAAGCAAAAAATTTCAGAATTGCACCTTGCAATGTGGAGATATTACTGTTTGTGCATTTACAATATTCATTGATTTTTGTCATTGAAAAACGTCCAGAAATGTTTGAAGCTACTGACTGAATGAAAGGAGCTGGCATCTCACTCTCTTTGAATCTTCTTTATCATGCTAGGATTAGCAGGAAAAAGCAAAAAATTTCAGAATTGCACCTTGCAATGTGGAGATATTACTGTTTGTGCATTTACAATATTCATTGATTTTTGTCATTGAAAAACGTCCAGAAATGTTTGAAGCTACTGACTGAATGAAAGGAGCTGGCATCTCACTCTCTTTGAATCTTCTTTATCATGCTAGGATTAGCAGGAAAAAGCAAAAAATTTCAGAATTGCACCTTGCAATGTGGAGATATTACTGTTTGTGCATTTACAATATTCATTGATTTTTGCCATTGAAAAACGTCCAGAAATGTTTGAAGCTACTGACTGAATGAAAGGAGCTGGCATCTCACTCTCTTTGAATCTTCTTTATCATGCTAGGATTAGCAGGAAAAAGCAAAAAATTTCAGAATTGCACCCTGCAATGTGGAGATATTACTGTTTGTGCATTTACAATATTCATTGATTTTTGTTATTGAAAAATGTCCAGAAATGTTTGAAGCTACTGACTGAATGAAAGGAGCTGGCATCTCACTCTCTTTGAATCTTCTTTATCATGCTAGGATTAGCAGGAAAAAGCAAAAAATTTCAGAATTGCAGCTTGCAATGTGGAGATATTACTGTTTGTGCATTTACAATATTCATTGATTTTTGCCATTGAAAAACGTCCAGAAATGTTTGAAGCTACTGACTGAATGAAAGGAGCTGGCATCTCACTCTCTTTGAATCTTCTTTATCATACTAGGATTAGCAGGAAAAAGCAAAAAATTTCAGAATTGCACCTTGCAATGCGGAGAAATTACTGTTTGTGCATTTACAATATTCATTGATTTTTGCCATTGAAAAACATCATGTTATTCATATACCAGAAATGTTTGAAGCTACTGACTGAATGAAAGGAGCTGGCATCTCACTCTCTTTGAATCTTCTTTATCATGCTAGGATTAGCAGGAAAAAGCAAAAAATTTCAGAATTGCACCTTGCAATGTGGAGATATTACTGTTTGTGCATTTACAATATTCATTGATTTTTGCCATTGAAAAACGTCCAGAAATGTTTGAAGCTACTGACTGAATGAAAGGAGCTGGCATCTCACTCTCTTTGAATCTTCTTTATCATGCTAGGATTAGCAGGAAAAAGCAAAAAATTTCAGAATTGCACCTTGCAATGTGGAGATATTACTGTTTGTGCATTTACAATATTCATTGATTTTTGTCATTGAAAAACGTCCAGAAATGTTTGAAGCTACTGACTGAATGAAAGGAGCTGGCATCTCACTCTCTTTGAATCTTCTTTATCATGCTAGGATTAGCAGGAAAAAGCAAAAAATTTCAGAATTGCACCTTGCAATGTGGAGATATTACTGTTTGTGCATTTACAATATTCATTGATTTTTGCCATTGAAAAACGTCCAGAAATGTTTGAAGCTACTGACTGAATGAAAGGAGCTGGCATCTCACTCTCTTTGAATCTTCTTTATCATGCTAGGATTAGCAGGAAAAAGCAAAAAATTTCAGAATTGCACCTTGCAATGTGGAGATATTACTGTTTGTGCATTTACAATATTCATTGATTTTTGCCATTGAAAAACGTCCAGAAATGTTTGAAGCTACTGACTGAATGAAAGGAGCTGGCATCTCACTCTCTTTGAATCTTCTTTATCATGCTAGGATTAGCAGGAAAAAGCAAAAAATTTCAGAATTGCACCTTGCAATGTGGAGATATTACTGTTTGTGCATTTACAATATTCATTGATTTTTGTCATTGAAAAACGTCCAGAAATGTTTGAAGCTACTGACTGAATGAAAGGAGCTGGCATCTCACTCTCTTTGAATCTTCTTTATCATGCTAGGATTAGCAGGAAAAAGCAAAAAATTTCAGAATTGCACCTTGCAATGTGGAGATATTACTGTTTGTGCATTTACAATATTCATTGATTTTTGTCATTGAAAAACGTCCAGAAATGTTTGAAGCTACTGACTGAATGAAAGGAGCTGGCATCTCACTCTCTTTGAATCTTCTTTATCATGCTAGGATTAGCAGGAAAAAGCAAAAAATTTCAGAATTGCACCTTGCAATGTGGAGATATTACTGTTTGTGCATTTACAATATTCATTGATTTTTGCCATTGAAAAACGTCCAGAAATGTTTGAAGCTACTGACTGAATGAAAGGAGCTGGCATCTCACTCTCTTTGAATCTTCTTTATCATGCTAGGATTAGCAGGAAAAAGCAAAAAATTTCAGAATTGCACCTTGCAATGTGGAGATATTACTGTTTGTGCATTTACAATATTCATTGATTTTTGCCATTGAAAAACATCATGTTATTCCTATACCAGAAATGTTTGAAGCTACTGACTGAATGAAAGAAGCTGGCATCTCACTCTCTTTGAATCTTCTTTATCATGCTAAGAGGAGCAGGAAAAAGCAAAAAATTTCAGAATTGCACCTTGCAATGTGGAGATATTACTGTTTGTGCATTTACAATATTCATTGATTTTTGCCATTGAAAAACGTCCAGAAATGTTTGAAGCTACTGACTGAATGAAAGAAGCTGGCATCTCACTCTCTTTGAATCTTCTTTATCATGCTAGGATTAGCAGGAAAAAGCAAAAAATTTCAGAATTGCACCTTGCAATGTGGAGATATTACTGTTTGTGCATTTACAATATTCATTGATTTTTGCCATTGAAAAACGTCCAGAAATGTTTGAAGCTACTGACTGAATGAAAGGAGCTGGCATCTCACTCTCTTTGAATCTTCTTTATCATGCTAGGATTAGCAGGAAAAAGCAAAAAATTTCAGAATTGCACCCTGCAATGTGGAGATATTACTGTTTGTGCATTTACAATATTCATTGATTTTTGTTATTGAAAAATGTCCAGAAATGTTTGAAGCTACTGACTGAATGAAAGGAGCTGGCATCTCACTCTCTTTGAATCTTCTTTATCATGCTAGGATTAGCAGGAAAAAGCAAAAAATTTCAGAATTGCACCTTGCAATGTGGAGATATTACTGTTTGTGCATTTACAATATTCATTGATTTTTGCCATTGAAAAACGTCCAGAAATGTTTGAAGCTACTGACTGAATGAAAGGAGCTGGCATCTCACTCTCTTTGAATCTTCTTTATCATACTAGGATTAGCAGGAAAAAGCAAAAAATTTCAGAATTGCACCTTGCAATGCGGAGAAATTACTGTTTGTGCATTTACAATATTCATTGATTTTTGCCATTGAAAAACATCATGTTATTCATATACCAGAAATGTTTGAAGCTACTGACTGAATGAAAGGAGCTGGCATCTCACTCTCTTTGAATCTTCTTTATCATGCTAGGATTAGCAGGAAAAAGCAAAAAATTTCAGAATTGCACCTTGCAATGTGGAGATATTACTGTTTGTGCATTTACAATATTCATTGATTTTTGCCATTGAAAAACGTCCAGAAATGTTTGAAGCTACTGACTGAATGAAAGGAGCTGGCATCTCACTCTCTTTGAATCTTCTTTATCATGCTAGGATTAGCAGGAAAAAGCAAAAAATTTCAGAATTGCACCTTGCAATGTGGAGATATTACTGTTTGTGCATTTACAATATTCATTGATTTTTGTCATTGAAAAACGTCCAGAAATGTTTGAAGCTACTGACTGAATGAAAGGAGCTGGCATCTCACTCTCTTTGAATCTTCTTTATCATGCTAGGATTAGCAGGAAAAAGCAAAAAATTTCAGAATTGCACCTTGCAATGTGGAGATATTACTGTTTGTGCATTTACAATATTCATTGATTTTTGCCATTGAAAAACGTCCAGAAATGTTTGAAGCTACTGACTGAATGAAAGGAGCTGGCATCTCACTCTCTTTGAATCTTCTTTATCATGCTAGGATTAGCAGGAAAAAGCAAAAAATTTCAGAATTGCACCTTGCAATGCGGAGAAATTACTGTTTGTGCATTTACAATATTCATTGATTTTTGCCATTGAAAAACATCATGTTATTCATATACCAGAAATGTTTGAAGCTACTGACTGAATGAAAGGAGCTGGCATCTCACTCTCTTTGAATCTTCTTTATCATGCTAGGATTAGCAGGAAAAAGCAAAAAATTTCAGAATTGCACCTTGCAATGTGGAGATATTACTGTTTGTGCATTTACAATATTCATTGATTTTTGCCATTGAAAAACATCATGTTATTCATATACCAGAAATGTTTGAAGCTACTGACTGAATGAAAGGAGCTGGCATCTCACTCTCTTTGAATCTTCTTTATCATGCTAAGAGGAGCAGGAAAAAGCAAAAAATTTCAGAATTGCACCTTGCAATGTGGAGATATTACTGTTTGTGCATTTACAATATTCATTGATTTTTGCCATTGAAAAACGTCCAGAAATGTTTGAAGCTACTGACTGAATGAAAGGAGCTGGCATCTCACTCTCTTTGAATCTTCTTTATCATGCTAGGATTAGCAGGAAAAAGCAAAAAATTTCAGAATTGCACCTTGCAATGTGGAGATATTACTGTTTGTGCATTTACAATATTCATTGATTTTTGCCATTGAAAAACTTCCAGAAATGTTTGAAGCTACTGACTGAATGAAAGGAGCTGGCATCTCACTCTCTTTGAATCTTCTTTATCATGCTAGGATTAGCAGGAAAAAGCAAAAAATTTCAGAATTGCACCTTGCAATGTGGAGATATTACTGTTTGTGCATTTACAATATTCATTGATTTTTGCCATTGAAAAACGTCCAGAAATGTTTGAAGCTACTGACTGAATGAAAGGAGCTGGCATCTCACTCTCTTTGAATCTTCTTTATCATGCTAGGATTAGCAGGAATAAGCAAAAAATTTCAGAATTGCACCTTGCAATGTGGAGATATTACTGTTTGTGCATTTACAATATTCATTGATTTTTGCCATTGAAAAACATCATGTTATTCATATACCAGAAATGTTTGAAGCTACTGACTGAATGAAAGGAGCTGGCATCTCACTCTCTTTGAATCTTCTTTATCATGCTAAGAGGAGCAGGAAAAAGCAAAAAATTTCAGAATTGCACCTTGCAATGTGGAGATATTACTGTTTGTGCACTTACAATATTCATTGATTTTTGCCATTGAAAAACGTCCAGAAATGTTTGAAGCTACTGACTGAATGAAAGGAGCTGGCATCTCACTCTCTTTGAATCTTCTTTATCATGCTAGGATTAGCAGGAAAAAGCAAAAAATTTCAGAATTGCACCTTGCAATGTGGAGATATTACTGTTTGTGCATTTACAATATTCATTGATTTTTGCCATTGAAAAACGTCCAGAAATGTTTGAATCTACTGACTGAATGAAAGGAGCTGGCATCTCACTCTCTTTGAATCTTCTTTATCATGCTAGGATTAGCAGGAAAAAGCAAAAAATTTCAGAATTGCACCTTGCAATGTGGAGATATTACTGTTTGTGCATTTACAATATTCATTGATTTTTGTCATTGAAAAACGTCCAGAAATGTTTGAAGCTACTGACTGAATGAAAGGAGCTGGCATCTCACTCTCTTTGAATCTTCTTTATCATGCTAGGATTAGCAGGAAAAAGCAAAAAATTTCAGAATTGCACCTTGCAATGTGGAGATATTACTGTTTGTGCATTTACAATATTCATTGATTTTTGTCATTGAAAAACGTCCAGAAATGTTTGAAGCTACTGACTGAATGAAAGGAGCTGGCATCTCACTCTCTTTGAATCTTCTTTATCATGCTAGGATTAGCAGGAAAAAGCAAAAAATTTCAGAATTGCACCTTGCAATGTGGAGATATTAATGTTTGTGCATTTACAATATTCATTGATTTTTGCCATTGAAAAACATCATGTTATTCATATACCAGAAATGTTTGAAGCTACTGACTGAATGAAAGGAGCTGGCATCTCACTCTCTTTGAATCTTCTTTATCATGCTAGGATTAGCAGGAAAAAGCAAAAAATTTCAGAATTGCACCTTGCAATGTGGAGATATTACTGTTTGTGCATTTACAATATTCATTGATTTTTGCCATTGAAAAACGTCCAGAAATGTTTGAAGCTACTGACTGAATGAAAGGAGCTGGCATCTCACTCTCTTTGAATCTTCTTTATCATGCTAGGATTAGCAGGAAAAAGCAAAAAATTTCAGAATTGCATCTTGCAATGTGGAGATATTACTGTTTGTGCATTTACAATATTCATTGATTTTTGCCATTGAAAAACATCATGTTATTCCTATACCAGAAATGTTTGAAGCTACTGACTGAATGAAAGAAGCTGGCATCTCACTCTCTTTGAATCTTCTTTATCATGCTAAGAGGAGCAGGAAAAAGCAAAAAATTTCAGAATTGCACCTTGCAATGTGGAGATATTACTGTTTGTGCATTTACAATATTCATTGATTTTTGCCATTGAAAAACGTCCAGAAATGTTTGAAGCTACTGACTGAATGAAAGAAGCTGGCATCTCACTCTCTTTGAATCTTCTTTATCATGCTAGGATTAGCAGGAAAAAGCAAAAAATTTCAGAATTGCACCTTGCAATGTGGAGATATTACTGTTTGTGCATTTACAATATTCATTGATTTTTGCCATTGAAAAACGTCCAGAAATGTTTGAAGCTACTGACTGAATGAAAGGAGCTGGCATCTCACTCTCTTTGAATCTTCTTTATCATGCTAGGATTAGCAGGAAAAAGCAAAAAATTTCAGAATTGCACCCTGCAATGTGGAGATATTACTGTTTGTGCATTTACAATATTCATTGATTTTTGTTATTGAAAAATGTCCAGAAATGTTTGAAGCTACTGACTGAATGAAAGGAGCTGGCATCTCACTCTCTTTGAATCTTCTTTATCATGCTAGGATTAGCAGGAAAAAGCAAAAAATTTCAGAATTGCACCTTGCAATGTGGAGATATTACTGTTTGTGCATTTACAATATTCATTGATTTTTGCCATTGAAAAACGTCCAGAAATGTTTGAAGCTACTGACTGAATGAAAGGAGCTGGCATCTCACTCTCTTTGAATCTTCTTTATCATACTAGGATTAGCAGGAAAAAGCAAAAAATTTCAGAATTGCACCTTGCAATGCGGAGAAATTACTGTTTGTGCATTTACAATATTCATTGATTTTTGCCATTGAAAAACATCATGTTATTCATATACCAGAAATGTTTGAAGCTACTGACTGAATGAAAGGAGCTGGCATCTCACTCTCTTTGAATCTTCTTTATCATGCTAGGATTAGCAGGAAAAAGCAAAAAATTTCAGAATTGCACCTTGCAATGTGGAGATATTACTGTTTGTGCATTTACAATATTCATTGATTTTTGCCATTGAAAAACGTCCAGAAATGTTTGAAGCTACTGACTGAATGAAAGGAGCTGGCATCTCACTCTCTTTGAATCTTCTTTATCATGCTAGGATTAGCAGGAAAAAGCAAAAAATTTCAGAATTGCACCTTGCAATGTGGAGATATTACTGTTTGTGCATTTACAATATTCATTGATTTTTGTCATTGAAAAACGTCCAGAAATGTTTGAAGCTACTGACTGAATGAAAGGAGCTGGCATCTCACTCTCTTTGAATCTTCTTTATCATGCTAGGATTAGCAGGAAAAAGCAAAAAATTTCAGAATTGCACCTTGCAATGTGGAGATATTACTGTTTGTGCATTTACAATATTCATTGATTTTTGCCATTGAAAAACGTCCAGAAATGTTTGAAGCTACTGACTGAATGAAAGGAGCTGGCATCTCACTCTCTTTGAATCTTCTTTATCATGCTAGGATTAGCAGGAAAAAGCAAAAAATTTCAGAATTGCACCTTGCAATGCGGAGAAATTACTGTTTGTGCATTTACAATATTCATTGATTTTTGCCATTGAAAAAAATCATGTTATTCATATACCAGAAATGTTTGAAGCTACTGACTGAATGAAAGGAGCTGGCATCTCACTCTCTTTGAATCTTCTTTATCATGCTAGGATTAGCAGGAAAAAGCAAAAAATTTCAGAATTGCACCTTGCAATGTGGAGATATTACTGTTTGTGCATTTACAATATTCATTGATTTTTGCCATTGAAAAACATCATGTTATTCATATACCAGAAATGTTTGAAGCTACTGACTGAATGAAAGGAGCTGGCATCTCACTCTCTTTGAATCTTCTTTATCATGCTAAGAGGAGCAGGAAAAAGCAAAAAATTTCAGAATTGCACCTTGCAATGTGGAGATATTACTGTTTGTGCATTTACAATATTCATTGATTTTTGCCATTGAAAAACGTCCAGAAATGTTTGAAGCTACTGACTGAATGAAAGGAGCTGGCATCTCACTCTCTTTGAATCTTCTTTATCATGCTAGGATTAGCAGGAAAAAGCAAAAAATTTCAGAATTGCACCTTGCAATGTGGAGATATTACTGTTTGTGCATTTACAATATTCATTGATTTTTGCCATTGAAAAACGTCCAGAAATGTTTGAAGCTACTGACTGAATGAAAGGAGCTGGCATCTCACTCTCTTTGAATCTTCTTTATCATGCTGGGATTAGCAGGAAAAAGCAAAAAATTTCAGAATTGCACCTTGCAATGTGGAGATATTACTGTTTGTGCATTTACAATATTCATTGATTTTTGCCATTGAAAAACGTCCAGAAATGTTTGAAGCTACTGACTGAATGAAAGGAGCTGGCATCTCACTCTCTTTGAATCTTCTTTATCATGCTAGGATTAGCAGGAAAAAGCAAAAAATTTCAGAATTGCACCTTGCAATGTGGAGATATTACTGTTTGTGCATTTACAATATTCATTGATTTTTGCCATTGAAAAACGTCCAGAAATGTTTGAAGCTACTGACTGAATGAAAGGAGCTGGCATCTCACTCTCTTTGAATCTTCTTTATCATGCTAGGATTAGCAGGAAAAAGCAAAAAATTTCAGAATTGCACCTTGCAATGTGGAGATATTACTGTTTGTGCATTTACAATATTCATTGATTTTTGCCATTGAAAAACGTCCAGAAATGTTTGAAGCTACTGACTGAATGAAAGGAGCTGGCATCTCACTCTCTTTGAATCTTCTTTATCATGCTAGGATTAGCAGGAAAAAGCAAAAAATTTCAGAATTGCACCTTGCAATGTGGAGATATTACTGTTTGTGCATTTACAATATTCATTGATTTTTGCCATTGAAAAGCGTCCAGAAATGTTTGAAGCTACTGACTGAATGAAAGGAGCTGGCATCTCACTCTCTTTGAATCTTCTTTATCATGCTAGGATTAGCAGGAAAAAGCAAAAAATTTCAGAATTGCACCTTGCAATGTGGAGATATTACTGTTTGTGCATTTACAATATTCATTGATTTTTGCCATTGAAAAACGTCCAGAAATGTTTGAAGCTACTGACTGAATGAAAGGAGCTGGCATCTCACTCTCTTTGAATCTTCTTTATCATGCTAGGATTAGCAGGAAAAAGCAAAAAATTTCAGAATTGCACCTTGCAATGTGGAGATATTACTGTTTGTGCATTTACAATATTCATTGATTTTTGCCATTGAAAAGCGTCCAGAAATGTTTGAAGCTACTGACTGAATGAAAGGAGCTGGCATCTCACTCTCTTTGAATCTTCTTTATCATGCTAGGATTAGCAGGAAAAAGCAAAAAATTTCAGAATTGCACCTTGCAATGTGGAGATATTACTGTTTGTGCATTTACAATATTCATTGATTTTTGCCATTGAAAAACGTCCAGAAATGTTTGAAGCTACTGACTGAATGAAAGGAGCTGGCATCTCACTCTCTTTGAATCTTCTTTATCATGCTAGGATTAGCAGGAAAAAGCAAAAAATTTCAGAATTGCACATTGCAATGTGGAGATATTACTGTTTGTGCATTTACAATATTCATTGATTTTTGCCATTGAAAAACATCCAGAAATGTTTGAAGCTACTGACTGAATGAAAGGAGCTGGCATCTCACTCTCTTTGAATCTTCTTTATCATGCTAGGATTAGCAGGAAAAAGCAAAAAATTTCAGAATTGCACCTTGCAATGTGGAGATATTACTGTTTGTGCATTTACAATATTTATTGATTTTTGCCATTGAAAAACGTCCAGAAATGTTTGAAGCTACTGACTGAATGAAAGGAGCTGGCATCTCACTCTCTTTGAATCTTCTTTATCATGCTAGGATTAGCAGGAAAAAGCAAAAAATTTCAGAATTGCACCTTGCAATGCGGAGAAATTACTGTTTGTGCATTTACAATATTCATTGATTTTTGCCATTGAAAAACATCATGTTATTCATATACCAGAAATGTTTGAAGCTACTGACTGAATGAAAGGAGCTGGCATCTCACTCTCTTTGAATCTTCTTTATCATGCTAGGATTAGCAGGAAAAAGCAAAAAATTTCAGAATTGCACCTTGCAATGTGGAGATATTACTGTTTGTGCATTTACAATATTCATTGATTTTTGCCATTGAAAAACGTCCAGAAATGTTTGAAGCTACTGACTGAATGAAAGGAGCTGGCATCTCACTCTCTTTGAATCTTCTTTATCATGCTAGGATTAGCAGGAAAAAGCAAAAAATTTCAGAATTGCACCTTGCAATGTGGAGATATTACTGTTTGTGCATTTACAATATTCATTGATTTTTGCCATTGAAAAACATCATGTTATTCATATACCAGAAATGTTTGAAGCTACTGACTGAATGAAAGGAGCTGGCATCTCACTCTCTTTGAATCTTCTTTATCATGCTAAGAGGAGCAGGAAAAAGCAAAAAATTTCAGAATTGCACCTTGCAATGTGGAGATATTACTGTTTGTGCATTTACAATATTCATTGATTTTTGCCATTGAAAAACGTCCAGAAATGTTTGAAGCTACTGACTGAATGAAAGGAGCTGGCATCTCACTCTCTTTGAATCTTCTTTATCATGCTAGGATTAGCAGGAAAAAGCAAAAAATTTCAGAATTGCACCTTGCAATGTGGAGATATTACTGTTTGTGCATTTACAATATTCATTGATTTTTGCCTTTGAAAAGCGTCCAGAAATGTTTGAAGATACTGACTGAATGAAAGGAGCTGGCATCTCACTCTCTTTGAATCTTCTTTATCATGCTAGGATTAGCAGGAAAAAGCAAAAAATTTCAGAATTGCACCTTGCAATGTGGAGATATTACTGTTTGTGCATTTACAATATTCATTGATTTTTGTCATTGAAAAACGTCCAGAAATGTTTGAAGCTACTGACTGAATGAAAGGAGCTGGCATCTCACTCTCTTTGAATCTTCTTTATCATGCTAGGATTAGCAGGAAAAAGCAAAAAATTTCAGAATTGCACCTTGCAATGTGGAGATATTACTGTTTGTGCATTTACAATATTCATTGATTTTTGCCATTGAAAAACGTCGAGAAATGTTTGAAGCTACTGACTGAATGAAAGGAGCTGGCATCTCACTCTCTTTGAATCTTCTTTATCATGCTAGGATTAGCAGGAAAAAGCAAAAAATTTCAGAATTGCACCTTGCAATGTGGAGATATTACTGTTTGTGCATTTACAATATTCATTGATTTTTGTCATTGAAAAACGTCCAGAAATGTTTGAAGCTACTGACTGAATGAAAGGAGCTGGCATCTCACTCTCTTTGAATCTTCTTTATCATGCTAGGATTAGCAGGAAAAAGCAAAAAATTTCAGAATTGCACCTTGCAATGTGGAGATATTACTGTTTGTGCATTTACAATATTCATTGATTTTTGCCATTGAAAAACGTCCAGAAATGTTTGAAGCTACTGACTGAATGAAAGGAGCTGTCATCTCACTCTCTTTGAATCTTCTTTATCATGCTAGGATTAGCAGGAAAAAGCAAAAAATTTCAGAATTGCACCTTGCAATGTGGAGATATTACTGTTTGTGCATTTACAATATTCATTGATTTTTGCCATTGAAAAACATCATGTTATTCATATACCAGAAATGTTTGAAGCTACTGACTGAATGAAAGGAGCTGGCATCTCACTCTCTTTGAATATTCTTTATCATGCTAAGAGGAGCAGGAAAAAGCAAAAAATTTCAGAATTGCACCTTGCAATGTGGAGATATTACTGTTTGTGCATTTACAATATTCATTGATTTTTGCCATTGAAAAACGTCCAGAAATGTTTGAAGCTACTGACTGAATGAAAGGAGCTGGCATCTCACTCTCTTTGAATCTTCTTTATCATGCTAGGATTAGCAGGAAAAAGCAAAAAAATTCAGAATTGCACCTTGCAATGTGGAGATATTACTGTTTGTGCATTTACAATATTCATTGATTTTTGCCATTGAAAAATGTCCAGAAATGTTTGAAGCTACTGACTGAATGAAAGGAGCTGGCATCTCACTCTCTTTGAATCTTCTTTATCATGCTAGGATTAGCAGGAAAAAGCAAAAAATTTCAGAATTGCACCTTGCAATGTGGAGATATTACTGTTTGTGCATTTACAATATTCATTGATTTTTGCCATTGAAAAACGTCCAGAAATGTTTGAAGCTACTGACTGAATGAAAGGAGCTGGCATCTCACTCTCTTTGAATCTTCTTTATCATGCTAGGATTAGCAGGAAAAAGCAAAAAATTTCAGAATTGCACCTTGCAATGTGGAGATATTACTGTTTGTGCATTTACAATATTCATTGATTTTTGCCATTGAAAAACGTCCAGAAATGTTTGAAGCTACTGACTGAATGAAAGGAGCTGGCATCTCACTCTCTTTGAATCTTCTTTATCATGCTAGGATTAGCAGGAAAAAGCAAAAAATTTCAGAATTGCACCTTGCAATGTGGAGATATTACTGTTTGTGCATTTACAATATTCATTGATTTTTGTCATTGAAAAACGTCCAGAAATGTTTGAAGCTACTGACTGAATGAAAGGAGCTGGCATCTCACTCTCTTTGAATCTTCTTTATCATGCTAGGATTAGCAGAAAAAAGCAAAAAATTTCAGAATTGCACCTTGCAATGTGGAGATATTACTGTTTGTGCATTTACAATATTCATTGATTTTTGCCATTGAAAAACGTCCAGAAATGTTTGAAGCTACTGACTGAATGAAAGGAGCTGGCATCTCACTCTCTTTGAATCTTCTTTATCATGCTAGGATTAGCAGGAAAAAGCAAAAAATTTCAGAATTGCACCTTGCAATGCGGAGAAATTACTGTATGTGCATTTACAATATTCATTGATTTTTGCCATTGAAAAACATCATGTTATTCATATACCAGAAATGTTTGAAGCTACTGACTGAATGAAAGGAGCTGGCATCTCACTCTCTTTGAATCTTCTTTATCATGCTAGGATTAGCAGGAAAAAGCAAAACATTTCAGAATTGCACCTTGCAATGTGGAGATATTACTGTTTGTGCATTTACAATATTCATTGATTTTTGCCATTGAAAAACGTCCAGAAATGTTTGAAGCTACTGACTGAATGAAAGGAGCTGGCATCTCACTCTCTTTGAATCTTCTTTATCATGCTAGGATTAGCAGGAAAAAGCAAAAAATTTCAGAATTGCACCTTGCAATGTGGAGATATTACTGTTTGTGCATTTACAATATTCATTGATTTTTGCCATTGAAAAACATCATGTTATTCATATACCAGAAATGTTTGAAGCTACTGACTGAAAGAAAGGAGCTGGCATCTCACTCTCTTTGAATCTTCTTTATCATGCTAAGAGGAGCAGGAAAAAGCAAAAAATTTCAGAATTGCACCTTGCGATGTGGAGATATTACTGTTTGTGCATTTACAATATTCATTGATTTTTGCCATTGAAAAACGTCCAGAAATGTTTGAAGCTACTGACTGAATGAAAGGAGCTGGCATCTCACTCTCTTTGAATCTTCTTTATCATGCTAGGATTAGCAGGAAAAAGCAAAAAATTTCAGAATTGCACCTTGCAATGTGGAGATATTACTGTTTGTGCATTTACAATATTCATTGATTTTTGCCATTGAAAAACGTCCAGAAATGTTTGAAGCTACTGACTGAATGAAAGGAGCTGGCATCTCACTCTCTTTGAATCTTCTTTATCATGCTAGGATTAGCAAGAAAAAGCAAAAAATTTCAGAATTGCACCTTGCAATGCGGAGAAATTACTGTTTGTGCATTTACAATATTCATTGATTTTTGCCATTGAAAAACGTCCAGAAATGTTTGAAGCTACTGACTGAATGAAAGGAGCTGGCATCTCACTCTCTTTGAATCTTCTTTATCATGCTAGGATTAGCAGGAAAAAGCAAAAAATTTCAGAATTGCACCTTGCAATGTGGAGATATTACTGTTTGTGCATTTACAATATTCATTGATTTTTGCCATTGAAAAACGTCCAGAAATGTTTGAAGCTACTGACTGAATGAAAGGAGCTGGCATCTCACTCTCTTTGAATCTTCTTTATCATGCTAGGATTAGCAGGAAAAAGCAAAAAATTTCAGAATTGCACCTTGCAATGCGGAGAAATTACTGTTTGTGCATTTACAATATTCATTGATTTTTGCCATTGAAAAACATCATGTTATTCATATACCAGAAATGTTTGAAGCTACTGACTGAATGAAAGGAGCTGGCATCTCACTCTCTTTGAATCTTCTTTATCATGCTAGGATTAGCAGGAAAAAGCAAAACATTTCAGAATTGCACCTTGCAATGTGGAGATATTACTGTTTGTGCATTTACAATATTCATTGATTTTTGCCATTGAAAAACGTCCAGAAATGTTTGAAGCTACTGACTGAATGAAAGGAGCTGGCATGTCACTCTCTTTGAATCTTCTTTATCATGCTAGGATTAGCAGGAAAAAGCAAAAAATTTCAGAATTGCACCTTGCAATGTGGAGATATTACTGTTTGTGCATTTACAATATTCATTGATTTTTGCCATTGAAAAACATCATGTTATTCATATACCAGAAATGTTTGAAGCTACTGACTGAATGAAAGGAGCTGGCATCTCACTCTCTTTGAATCTTCTTTATCATGCTAAGAGGAGCAGGAAAAAGCAAAAAATTTCAGAATTGCACCTTGCAATGTGGAGATATTACTGTTTGTGCATTTACAATATTCATTGATTTTTGCCATTGAAAAACGTCCAGAAATGTTTGAAGCTACTGACTGAATGAAAGGAGCTGGCATCTCACTCTCTTTGAATCTTCTTTATCATGCTAGGATTAGCAGGAAAAAGCAAAAAATTTCAGAATTGCTCCTTGCAATGTGGAGATATTACTGTTTGTGCATTTACAATATTCATTGATTTTTGCCATTGAAAAACGTCCAGAAATGTTTGAAGCTACTGACTGAATGAAAGGAGCTGGCATCTCACTCTCTTTGAATCTTCTTTATCATGCTAGGATTAGCAGGAAAAAGCAAAAAATTTCAGAATTGCACCTTGCAATGTGGAGATATTACTGTTTGTGCATTTACAATATTCATTGATTTTTGCCATTGAAAAACGTCCAGAAATGTTTGAAGCTACTGACTGAATGAAAGGAGCTGGCATCTCACTCTCTTTGAATCTTCTTTATCATGCTAGGATTAGCAGGAAAAAGCAAAAAATTTCAGAATTGCACCTTGCAATGTGGAGATATTACTGTTTGTGCATTTACAATATTCATTGATTTTTGCCATTGAAAAACGTCCAGAAATGTTTGAAGCTACTGAGTGAATGAAAGGAGCTGGCATCTCACTCTCTTTCAATCTTCTTTACCATGCTAGGATTAGCAGGAAAAAGCAAAAAATTTCAGAATTGCACCTTGCAATGTGGAGATATTACTGTTTGTGCATTTACAATATTCATTGATTTTTGTCATTGAAAAACGTCCAGAAATGTTTGAAGCTACTGACTGAATGAAAGGAGCTGGCATCTCACTCTCTTTGAATCTTCTTTATCATGCTAGGATTAGCAGGAAAAAGCAAAAAATTTCAGAATTGCACCTTGCAATGTGGAGATATTACTGTTTGTGCATTTACAATATTCATTGATTTTTGCCATTGAAAAACGTCCAGAAATGTTTGAAGCTACTGACTGAATGAAAGGAGCTGGCATCTCACTCTCTTTGAATCTTCTTTATCATGCTAGGATTAGCAGGAAAAAGCAAAAAATTTCAGAATTGCACCTTGCAATGCGGAGAAATTACTGTTTGTGCATTTACAATATTCATTGATTTTTGCCATTGAAAAACATCATGTTATTCATATACCAGAAATGTTTGAAGCTACTGACTGAATGAAAGGAGCTGGCATCTCACTCTCTTTGAATCTTCTTTATCATGCTAGGATTAGCAGGAAAAAGCAAAACATTTCAGAATTGCACCTTGCAATGTGGAGATATTACTGTTTGTGCATTTAAAAAATTCATTGATTTTTGCCATTGAAAAACGTCCAGAAATGTTTGAAGCTACTGACTGAATGAAAGGAGCTGGCATCTCACTCTCTTTGAATCTTCTTTATCATGCTAGGATTAGCAGGAAAAAGCAAAAAATTTCAGAATTGCACCTTGCAATGTGGAGATATTACTGTTTGTGCATTTACAATATTCATTGATTTTTGCCATTGAAAAACATCATGTTATTCATATACCAGAAATGTTTGAAGCTACTGACTGAATGAAAGGAGATGGCATCTCACTCTCTTTGAATCTTCTTTATCATGCTAAGAGGAGCAGGAAAAAGCAAAAAATTTCAGAATTGCACCTTGCAATGTGGAGATATTACTGTTTGTGCATTTACAATATTCATTGATTTTTGCCATTGAAAAACGTCCAGAAATGTTTGAAGCTACTGACTGAATGAAAGGAGCTGGCATCTCACTCTCTTTGAATCTTCTTTATCATGCTAGGATTAGCAGGAAAAAGCAAAAAATTTCAGAATTGCACCTTGCAATGTGGAGATATTACTGTTTGTGCATTTACAATATTCATTGATTTTTGCCATTGAAAAACGTCCAGAAATGTTTGAAGCTACTGAGTGAATGAAAGGAGCTGGCATCTCACTCTCTTTGAATCTTCTTTATCATGCTAGGATTAGCAGGAAAAAGCAAAAAATTTCAGAATTGCACCTTGCAATGTGGAGATATTACTGTTTGTGCATTTACAATATTCATTGATTTTTGTCATTGAAAAACGTCCAGAAATGTTTGAAGCTACTGACTGAATGAAAGGAGCTGGCATCTCACTCTCTTTGAATCTTCTTTATCATGCTAGGATTAGCAGGAAAAAGCAAAAAATTTCAGAATTGCACCTTGCAATGTGGAGATATTACTGTTTGTGCATTTACAATATTCATTGATTTTTGCCATTGAAAAACGTCCAGAAATGTTTGAAGCTACTGACTGAATGAAAGGAGCTGGCATCTCACTCTCTTTGAATCTTCTTTATCATGCTAGGATTAGCAGGAAAAAGCAAAAAATTTCAGAATTGCACCTTGCAATGCGGAGAAATTACTGTTTGTGCATTTACAATATTCATTGATTTTTGCCATTGAAAAACATCATGTTATTCATATACCAGAAATGTTTGAAGCTACTGACTGAATGAAAGGAGCTGGCATCTCACTCTCTTTGAATCTTCTTTATCATGCTAGGATTAGCAGGAAAAAGCAAAACATTTCAGAATTGCACCTTGCAATGTGGAGATATTACTGTTTGTGCATTTAAAAAATTCATTGATTTTTGCCATTGAAAAACGTCCAGAAATGTTTGAAGCTACTGACTGAATGAAAGGAGCTGGCATCTCACTCTCTTTGAATCTTCTTTATCATGCTAGGATTAGCAGGAAAAAGAAAAAATTTCAGAATTGCACCTTGCAATGTGGAGATATTACTGTTTGTGCATTTACAATATTCATTGATTTTTGCCATTGAAAAACATCATGTTATTCATATACCAGAAATGTTTGAAGCTACTGACTGAATGAAAGGAGCTGGCATCTCACTCTCTTTGAATCTTCTTTATCATGCTAAGAGGAGCAGGAAAAAGCAAAAAATTTCAGAATTGCACCTTGCAATGTGGAGATATTACTGTTTGTGCATTTACAATATTCATTGATTTTTGCCATTGAAAAACGTCCAGAAATGTTTGAAGCTACTGACTGAATGAAAGGAGCTGGCATCTCACTCTCTTTGAATCTTCTTTATCATGCTAGGATTAGCAGGAAAAAGCAAAAAAATTCAGAATTGCACCTTGCAATGTGGAGATATTACTGTTTGTGCATTTACAATATTCATTGATTTTTGCCATTGAAAAACGTCCAGAAATGTTTGAAGCTACTGACTGAATGAAAGGAGCTGGCATCTAACTCTCTTTGAATCTTCTTTATCATGCTAGGATTAGCAGGAAAAAGCAAAAAATTTCAGAATTGCACCTTGCAATGTGGAGATACTACTGTTTGTGCAATTACAATATTCATTGATTTTTGCCATTGAAAAACGTCCAGAAATGTTTGAAGCTACTGACTGAATGAAAGGAGCTGGCATCTCACTCTCTTTGAATCTTCTTTATCATGCTAGGATTAGCAGGAAAAAGCAAAAAATTTCAGAATTGCACCTTGCAATGTGGAGATATTACGGTTTGTGCATTTAC
This sequence comes from Phyllobates terribilis, assembly GCF_046119375.1. Classification (NCBI taxonomy): domain Eukaryota; kingdom Metazoa; phylum Chordata; class Amphibia; order Anura; family Dendrobatidae; genus Phyllobates; species Phyllobates terribilis. Next base: position 78,657 of record NW_027364513.1, on the reverse strand, counting down.
AATATTCATTGATTTTTGCCATTGAAAAACGTCCAGAAATGTTTGAAGCTACTGACTGAATGAAAGGAGCTGGCATCTCACTCTCTTTGAATCTTCTTTATCATGCTAGGATTAGCAGGAAAAAGCAAAAAATTTCAGAATTGCACCTTGCAATGCGGAGAAATTACTGTTTGTGCATTTACAATATTCATTGATTTTTGCCATTGAAAAACATCATGTTATTCATATACCAGAAATGTTTGAAGCTACTGACTGAATGAAAGGAGCTGGCATCTCACTCTCTTTGAATCTTCTTTATCATGCTAAGAGGAGCAGGAAAAAGCAAAACATTTCAGAATTGCACCTTGCAATGTGGAGATATTACTGTTTGTGCATTTACAATATTCATTGATTTTTGCCATTGAAAAACGTCCAGAAATGTTTGAAGCTACTGACTGAATGAAAGGAGCTGGCATCTCACTCTCTTTGAATCTTCTTTATCATGCTAGGATTAGCAGGAAAAAGCAAAAAAATTCAGAATTGCACCTTGCAATGTGGAGATATTACTGTTTGTGCATTTACAATATTCATTGATTTTTGCCATTGAAAAACGTCCAGAAATGTTTGAAGCTACTGACTGAATGAAAGGAGCTGGCATCTAACTCTCTTTGAATCTTCTTTATCATGCTAGGATTAGCAGGAAAAAGCAAAAAATTTCAGAATTGCACCTTGCAATGTGGAGATACTACTGTTTGTGCAATTACAATATTCATTGATTTTTGCCATTGAAAAACGTCCAGAAATGTTTGAAGCTACTGACTGAATGAAAGGAGCTGGCATCTCACTCTCTTTGAATCTTCTTTATCATGCTAGGATTAGCAGGAAAAAGCAAAAAATTTCAGAATTGCACCTTGCAATGTGGAGATATTACGGTTTGTGCATTTACAATATTCATTGATTTTTGCCATTGAAAAACGTCCAGAAATGTTTGAAGCTACTGACTGAATGAAAGGAGCTGGCATCTCACTCTCTTTGAATCTTCTTTATCATGCTAGGATTAGCAGGAAAAAGCAAAAAATTTCAGAATTGCACCTTGCAATGCGGAGAAATTACTGTTTGTGCATTTACAATATTCATTGATTTTTGCCATTGAAAAACATCATGTTATTCATATACCAGAAATGTTTTAAGCTACTGACTGAATGAAAGGAGCTGGCATCTCACTCTCTTTGAATCTTCTTTATCATGCTAGGATTAGCAGGAAAAAGCAAAACATTTCAGAATTGCACCTTGCAATGTGGAGATATTATTGTTTGTGCATTTACAATATTCATTGATTTTTGCCATTGAAAAACGTCCAGAAATGTTTGAAGCTACTGACTGAATGAAAGGAGCTGGCATCTCACTCTCTTTGAATCTTCTTTATCATGCTAGGATTAGCAGGAAAAAGCAAAAAATTTCAGAATTGCACCTTGCAATGTGGAGATATTACTGTTTGTGCATTTACAATATTCATTGATTTTTGCCATTGAAAAACATCATGTTATTCATATACCAGAAATGTTTGAAGCTACTGACTGAATGAAAGGAGCTGGCATCTCACTCTCTTTGAATCTTCTTTATCATGCTAAGAGGAGCAGGAAAAAGCAAAAAATTTCAGAATTGCACCTTGCAATGTGGAGATATTACTGTTTGTGCATTTACAATATTCATTGATTTTTGCCATTGAAAAACGTCCAGAAATGTTTGAAGCTACTGACTGAATGAAAGGAGCTGGCATCTCACTCTCTTTGAATCTTCTTTATCATGCTAGGATTAGCAGGAAAAAGCAAAAAATTTCAGAATTGCACCTTGCAATGTGGAGATATTACTGTTTGTGCATTTACAATATTCATTGATTTTTGCCATTGAAAAACGTCCAGAAATGTTTGAAGCTACTGACTGAATGAAAGGAGCTGGCATCTCACTCTCTTTGAATCTTCTTTATCATGCTAGGATTAGCAGGAAAAAGCAAAAAATTTCAGAATTGCACCTTGCAATGTGGAGATATTACTGTTTGTGCATTTACAATATTCATTGATTTTTGCCATTGAAAAACGTCCAGAAATGTTTGAAGCTACTGACTGAATGAAAGGAGCTGGCATCTCAATCTCTTTGAATCTTCTTTATCATGCTAGGATTAGCAGGAAAAAGCAAAAAATTTCAGAATTGCACCTTGCAATGTGAAGATATTACTGTTTGTGCATTTACAATATTCATTGATTTTTGCCATTGAAAAACGTCCAGAAATGTTTGAAGCTACTGACTGAATGAAAGGAGCTGGCATCTCACTCTCTTTGAATCTTCTTTATCATGCTAGGATTAGCAGGAAAAAGCAAAAAATTTCAGAATTGCACCTTGCAATGTGGAGATATTACTGTTTGTGCATTTACAATATTCATTGATTTTGCCATTGAAAAACGTCCAGAAATGTTTGAAGCTACTGACTGAATGAAAGGAGCTGGCATCTCACTCTCTTTGAATCTTCTTTATCATGCTAGGATTAGCAGGAAAAAGCAAAAAATTTCAGAATTGCACCTTGCAATGTGGAGATATTACTGTTTGTGCATTTACAATATTCATTGATTTTTGCCATTGAAAAACGTCCAGAAATGTTTGAAGCTACTGACTGAATGAAAGGAGCTGGCATCTCACTCTCTTTGAATCTTCTTTATCATGCTAGGATTAGCAGGAAAAAGCAAAAAATTTCAGACTTGCACCTTGCAATGCGGAGAAATTACTGTTTGTGCATTTACAATATTCATTGATTTTTGCCATTGAAAAACATCATGTTATTCATATACCAGAAATGTTTGAAGCTACTGACTGAATGAAAGGAGCTGGCATCTCACTCACTTTGAATCTTCTATATCATGCTAAGAGGAGCAGGAAAAAGCAAAAAATTTCAGAATTGCACCTTGCAATGTGGAGATATTACTGTTTGTGCATTTACAATATTCATTGATTTTTGCCATTGAAAAACGTCCAGAAATGTTTGAAGCTACTGACTGAATGAAAGGAGCTGGCATCTCACTCTCTTTGAATCTTCTTTATCATGCTAGGATTAGCAGGAAAAAGCAAAACATTTCAGAATTGCACCTTGCAATGTGGAGATATTACTGTTTGTGCATTTACAATATTCATTGATTTTTGCCATTGAAAAACATCATGTTATTCATATACCAGAAATGTTTGAAGCTACTGACTGAATGAAAGGAGCTGGCATCTCACTCTCTTTGAATCTTCTTTATCATGCTAGGATTAGCAGGAAAAAGCAAAAAATTTCAGAATTGCACCTTGCAATGTGGAGATATTACTGTTTGTGCATTTACAATATTCATTGATTTTTGCCATTGAAAAACATCATGTTATTCATATACCAGAAATGTTTGAAGCTACTGACTGAATGAAAGGAGCTGGCATCTCACTCTCTTTGAATCTTCTTTATCATGCTAAGAGGAGCAGGAAAAAGCAAAAAATTTCAGAATTGCACCTTGCAATGTGGAGATATTACTGTTTGTGCATTTACAATATTCATTGATTTTTGCCATTGAAAAACGTCCAGAAATGTTTGAAGCTACTGACTGAATGAAAGGAGCTGGCATCTCACTCTCTTTGAATCTTCTTTATCATGCTAGGATTAGCAGGAAAAAGCAAAAAATTTCAGAATTGCACCTTGCAATGTGGAGATATTGCTGTTTGTGCATTTACAATATTCATTGATTTTTGCCATTGAAAAACGTCCAGAAATGTTTGAAGCTACTGACTGAATGAAAGGAGCTGGCATCTCAGTCTCTTTGAATCTTCTTTATCATGCTAGGATTAGCAGGAAAAAGCAAAAAATTTCAGAATTGCACCTTGCAATGTGGAGATATTACTGTTTGTGCATTTACAATATTCATTGATTTTTGCCATTGAAAAACGTCCAGAAATGTTTGAAGCTACTGACTGAATGAAAGGAGCTGGCATCTCAATCTCTTTGAATCTTCTTTATCATGCTAGGATTAGCAGGAAAAAGCAAAAAATTTCAGAATTGCACCTTGCAATGTGGAGATATTACTGTTTGTGCATTTACAATATTCATTGATTTTTGCCATTGAAAAACGTCCAGAAATGTTTGAAGCTACTGACTGAATGAAAGGAGCTGGCATCTCACTCTCTTTGAATCTTCTTTATCATGCTAGGATTAGCAGGAAAAAGCAAAAAATTTCAGAATTGCACCTTGCAATGTGGAGATATTACTGTTTGTGCATTTACAATATTCATTGATTTTGCCATTGAAAAACATCCAGAAATGTTTGAAGCTACTGACTGAATGAAAGGAGCTGGCATCTCACTCTCTTTGAATCTTCTTTATCATGCTAGGATTAGCAGGAAAAAGCAAAAAATTTCAGAATTGCACCTTGCAATGTGGAGATATTACTGTTTGTGCATTTACAATATTCATTGATTTTTGCCATTGAAAAACATCCAGAAATGTTTGAAGCTACTGACTGAATGAAAGGAGCTGGCATCTCACTCTCTTTGAATCTTCTTTATCATGCTAGGATTAGCAGGAAAAAGCAAAAAATTTCAGAATTGCACCTTGCAATGCGGAGAAATTACTTTTTGTGCATTTACAATATTCATTGATTTTTGCCATTGAAAAACATCATGTTATTCATATACCAGAAATGTTTGAAGCTACTGACTGAATGAAAGGAGCTGGCATCTCACTCACTTTGAATCTTCTATATCATGCTAAGAGGAGCAGGAAAAAGCAAAAAATTTCAGAATTGCACCTTGCAATGTGGAGATATTACTGTTTGTGCATTTACAATATTCATTGATTTTTGCCATTGAAAAACGTCCAGAAATGTTTGAAGCTACTGACTGAATGAAAGGAGCTGGCATCTCACTCTCTTTGAATCTTCTTTATCATGCTAGGATTAGCAGGAAAAAGCAAAAAATTTCAGAATTGCACCTTGCAATGTGGAGATATTACTGTTTGTGCATTTACAATATTCATTGATTTTTGCCATTGAAAAACGTCCAGAAATGTTTGAAGCTACTGACTGAATGAAAGGAGCTGGCATCTCACTCTCTTTGAATCTTCTTTATCATGCTAGGATTAGCAGGAAAAAGCAAAACATTTCAGAATTGCACCTTGCAATGTGGAGATATTACTGTTTGTGCATTTACAATATTCATTGATTTTTGCCATTGAAAAACGTCCAGAAATGTTTGAAGCTACTGACTGAATGAAAGGAGCTGGCATCTCACTCTCTTTGAATCTTCTTTATCATGCTAGGATTAGCAGGAAAAAGCAAAAAATTTCAGAATTGCACCTTGCAATGTGGAGATATTACTGTTTGTGCATTTACAATATTCATTGATTTTTGCCATTGAAAAACGTCCAGAAATGTTTGAAGCTACTGACTGAATGAAAGGAGCTGGCATCTCACTCTCTTTGAATCTTCTTTATCATGCTAGGATTAGCAGGAAAAAGCAAAAAATTTCAGAATTGCACCTTGCAATGTGGAGATATTACTGTTTGTGCATTTACAATATTCATTGATTTTTGCCATTGAAAAACGTCCAGAAATGTTTGAAGCTACTGACTGAATGAAAGGAGGTGGCATCTCAATCTCTTTGAATCTTCTTTATCATGCTAGGATTAGCAGGAAAAAGCAAAAAATTTCAGAATTGCACCTTGCAATGTGGAGATATTACTGTTTGTGCATTTACAATATTCATTGATTTTTGCCATTGAAAAACGTCCAGAAATGTTTGAAGCTACTGACTGAATGAAAGGAGCTGGCATCTCACTCTCTTTGAATCTTCTTTATCATGCTAGGATTAGCAGGAAAAAGCAAAAAATTTCAGAATTGCACCTTGCAATGTGGAGATATTACTGTTTGTGCATTTACAATATTCATTGATTTTTGCCATTGAAAAACGTCCAGAAATGTTTGAAGCTACTGACTGAATGAAAGGAGCTGGCATCTCACTCTCTTTGAATCTTCTTTATCATGCTAGGATTAGCAGGAAAAAGTAAAAAATTTCAGAATTGCACCTTGCAATGTGGAGATATTACTGTTTGTGCATTTACAATATTCATTGATTTTTGCCATTGAAAAATGTCCAGAAATGTTTGAAGCTGCTGACTGATTGAAAGGAGCTGGCATCTCACTCTCTTTGAATCTTCTTTATCATGCTAGGATTAGCAGGAAAAAGCAAAAAATTTCAGAATTGCACCTTGCAATGTGGAGATATTACTGTTTGTGCAATTACAATATTCATTGATTTTTGCCATTGAAAAACGTCCAGAAATGTTTGAAGCTACTGACTGAATGAAAGGAGCTGGCATCTCACTCTCTTTGAATCTTCTTTATCATGCTAGGATTAGCAGGAAAAAGCAAAAAATTTCAGAATTGCACCTTGCAATGTGGAGATATTACTGTTTGTGCATTTACAATATTCATTGATTTTTGTCATTGAAAAACGTCCAGAAATGTTTGAAGCTACTGACTGAATGAAAGGAGCTGGCATCTCACTCTCTTTGAATCTTCTTTATCATGCTAGGATTAGCAGGAAAAAGCAAAAAATTTCAGAATTGCACCTTGCAATGCGGAGAAATTACTGTTTGTGCATTTACAATATTCATTGATTTTTGCCATTGAAAAACGTCCAGAAATGTTTGAAGCTACTGACTGAATGAAAGGAGCTGGCATCTCACTCTCTTTGAATCTTCTTTATCATGCTAGGATTAGCAGGAAAAAGCAAAAAATTTCAGAATTGCACCTTGCAATGCGGAGAAATTACTGTTTGTGCATTTACAATATTCATTGATTTTTGCCATTGAAAAACATCATGTTATTCATATACCAGAAATGTTTGAAGCTACTGACTGAATGAAAGGAGCTGGCATCTCACTCTCTTTGAATCTTATTTATCATGCTAGGATTAGCAGGAAAAAGCAAAAAATTTCAGAATTGCACCTTGCAATGTGGAGATATTACTGTTTGTGCATTTACAATATTCATTGATTTTTGCCATTGAAATACGTCCAGAAATGTTTGAAGCTACTGACTGAATGATAGGAGCTGGCATCTCACTCTTTTGAATCTTCTTTATCATGCTAGGATTAGCAGGAAAAAGCAAAAAATTTCAGAATTGCACCTTGCAATGTGGAGATATTACTGTTTGTGCATTTACAATATTCATTGATTTTTGCCATTGAAAAACATCATGTTATTCATATACCAGAAATGTTTGAAGCTACTGACTGAATGAAAGGAGCTGGCATCTCACTCTCTTTGAATCTTCTTTATCATGCTAAGAGGAGCAGGAAAAAGCAAAAAATTTCAGAATTGCACCTTGCAATGTGGAGATATTACTGTTTGTGCATTTACAATATTCATTGATTTTTGCCATTGAAAAACGTCCAGAAATGTTTGAAGCTACTGACTGAATGAAAGGAGCTGGCATCTCACTCTCTTTGAATCTTCTTTATCATGCTAGGATTAGCAGGAAAAAGCAAAAAATTTCAGAATTGCACCTTGCAATGTGGAGATATTACTGTTTGTGCATTCACAATATTCATTGATTTTTGCCATTGAAAAGTGTCCAGAAATGTTTGAAGCTACTGACTGAATGAAAGGAGCTGGCATCTCACTCTCTTTGAATCTTCTTTATCATGCTAGGATTAGCAGGAAAAAGCAAAAAATTTCAGAATTGCACCTTGCAATGTGGAGATATTACTGTTTGTGCGTTTACAATATTCATTGATTTTGCCATTGAAAAACGTCCAGAAATGTTTGAAGCTACTGACTGAATGAAAGGAGCTGGCATCTCACTCTCTTTGAATCTTCTTTATCATGCTAGGATTAGCAGGAAAAAGCAAAAAATTTCAGAATTGCACCTTGCAATGTGGAGATATTACTGTTTGTGCATTTACAATATTCATTGATTTTTGCCATTGAAAAACGTCCAGAAATGTTTGAAGCTACTGACTGAATGAAAGGAGCTGGCATCTCACTCTCTTTGAATCTTCTTTATCATGCTAGGATTAGCAGGAAAATGCAAAAAATTTCAGAATTGCACCTTGCAATGTGGAGATATTACTGTTTGTGCATTTACAATATTCATTGATTTTTGCCATTGAAAAATGTCCAGAAATGTTTGAAGCTACTGACTGAATGAAAGGAGCTGGCATCTCACTCTCTTTGAATCTTCTTTATCATGCTAGGATTAGCAGGAAAAAGCAAAAAATTTCAGAATTGCACCTTGCAATGTGGAGATATTACTGTTTGTGCATTTACAATATTCATTGATTTTTGCCATTGAAAAACGTCCAGAAATGTTTGAAGCTACTGACTGAATGAAAGGAGCTGGCATCTCACTCTCTTTGAATCTTCTTTATCATGCTAGGATTAGCAGGAAAAAGCAAAACATTTCAGAATTGCACCTTGCAATGTGGAGATATTACTGTTTGTGTATTTACAATATTCATTAATTTTTGCCATTGAAAAACATCATGTTATTCATATACCAGAAATGTTTGAAGCTACTGACTGAATGAAAAGAGCTGGCATCTCACTCTCTTTGAATCTTCTTTATCATGCTAGGAGGAGCAGGAAAAAGCAAAAAATTTCAGAATTGCACCTTGCAATGTGGAGATATTACTGTTTGTGCATTTACAATATTCATTGATTTTTGCCATTGAAAAACGTCCAGAAATGTTTGAAGCTACTGACTGAATGAAAGGAGCTGGCATCTCACTCTCTTTGAATCTTCTTTATCATGCTAGGATTAGCAGGAAAAAGCAAAACATTTCAGAATTGCACCTTGCAATGTGGAGATATTACTGTTTGTGCATTTACAATATTCATTGATTTTTGCCATTGAAAAACGTCCAGAAATGTTTGAAGCTACTGACTGAATGAAAGGAGCTGGCATCTCACTCTCATTGAATCTTCTTTATCATGCTAGGATTAGCAGGAAAAAGTAAAAAATTTCAGAATTGCACCTTGCAATGTGGAGATATTACTGTTTGTGCATTTACAATATTCATTGATTTTTGCCATTGAAAAATGTCCAGAAATGTTTGAAGCTGCTGACTGATTGAAAGGAGCTGGCATCTCACTCTCTTTGAATCTTCTTTATCATGCTAGGATTAGCAGGAAAAATCAAAAAATTTCAGAATTGCACCTTGCAATGTGGAGATATTACTGTTTGTGCAATTACAATATTCATTGATTTTTGCCATTGAAAAACGTCCAGAAATGTTTGAAGCTACTGACTGAATGAAAGGAGCTGGCATCTCACTCTCTTTGAATCTTCTTTATCATGCTAGGATTAGCAGGAAAAAGCAAAAAATTTCAGAATTGCACCTTGCAATGTGGAGATATTACTGTTTGTGCATTTACAATATTCATTGATTTTTGTCATTGAAAAACGTCCAGAAATGTTTGAAGCTACTGACTGAATGAAAGGAGCTGGCATCTCACTCTCTTTGAATCTTCTTTATCATGCTAGGATTAGCAGGAAAAAGCAAAAAATTTCAGAATTGCACCTTGCAATGTGGAGATATTACTGTTTGTGCATTTACAATATTCATTGATTTTTGCCATTGAAAAACGTCCAGAAATGTTTGAAGCTACTGACTGAATGAAAGGAGCTGGCATCTCACTCTCTTTGAATCTTCTTTATCATGCTAGGATTAGCAGGAAAAAGCAAAAAATTTCAGAATTGCACCTTGCAATGCGGAGAAATTACTGTTTGTGCATTTACAATATTCATTGATTTTTGCCATTGAAAAACATCATGTTATTCATATACCAGAAATGTTTGAAGCTACTGACTGAATGAAAGGAGCTGGCATCTCACTCTCTTTGAATCTTATTTATCATGCTAGGATTAGCAGGAAAAAGCAAAAAATTTCAGAATTGCACCTTGCAATGTGGAGATATTACTGTTTGTGCATTTACAATATTCATTGATTTTTGCCATTGAAAAACGTCCAGAAATGTTTGAAGCTACTGACTGAATGATAGGAGCTGGCATCTCACTCTTTTGAATCTTCTTTATCATGCTAGGATTAGCAGGAAAAAGCAAAAAATTTCAGAATTGCACCTTGCAATGTGCAGATATTACTGTTTGTGCATTTACAATATTCATTGATTTTTGCCATTGAAAAACATCATGTTATTCATATACCAGAAATGTTTGAAGCTACTGACTGAATGAAAGGAGCTGGCATCTCACTCTCTTTGAATCTTCTTTATCATGCTAAGAGGAGCAGGAAAAAGCAAAAAATTTCAGAATTGCACCTTGCAATGTGGAGATATTACTGTTTGTGCATTTACAATATTCATTGATTTTTGCCATTGAAAAACGTCCAGAAATGTTTGAAGCTACTGACTGAATGAAAGGAGCTGGCATATCACTCTCTTTGAATCTTCTTTATCATGCTAGGATTAGCAGGAAAAAGCAAAACATTTCAGAATTGCACCTTGCAATGTGGAGATATTACTGTTTGTGCATTTACAATATTCATTGATTTTTGCCACTGAAAAACGTCCAGAAATGTTTGAAGCTACTGACTGAATGAAAGGAGCTGGCATCTCACTCTCTTTGAATCTTCTTTATCATGCTAGGATTAGCAGGAAAAAGTAAAAAATTTCAGAATTGCACCTTGCAATGTGGAGATATTACTGTTTGTGCATTTACAATATTCATTGATTTTTGCCATTGAAAAATGTCCAGAAATGTTTGAAGCTGCTGACTGATTGAAAGGAGCTGGCATCTCACTCTCTTTGAATCTTCTTTATCATGCTAGGATTAGCAGGAAAAAGCAAAAAATTTCAGAATTGCACCTTGCAATGTGGAGATATTACTGTTTGTGCATTTACAATATTCATTGATTTTTGCCATTGAAAAACGTCCAGAAATGTTTGAAGCTACTGACTGAATGAAAGGAGCTGGCATCTCACTCTCTTTGAATCTTCTTTATCATGCTAGGATTAGCAGGAAAAAGCAAAAAATTTCAGAATTGCACCTTGCAATGCGGAGAAATTACTGTTTGTGCATTTACAATATTCATTGATTTTTGCCATTGAAAAACATCATGTTATTCATATACCAGAAATGTTTGAAGCTACTGACTGAATGAAAGGAGCTGGCATCTCACTCTCTTTGAATCTTATTTATCATGCTAGGATTAGCAGGAAAAAGCAAAAAATTTCAGAATTGCACCTTGCAATGTGGAGATATTACTGTTTGTGCATTTACAATATTCATTGATTTTTGCCATTGAAAAACGTCCAGAAATGTTTGAAGCTACTGACTGAATGATAGGAGCTGGCATCTCACTCTTTTGAATCTTCTTTATCATGCTAGGATTAGCAGGAAAAAGCAAAAAATTTCAGAATTGCACCTTGCAATGTGCAGATATTACTGTTTGTGCATTTACAATATTCATTGATTTTTGCCATTGAAAAACATCATGTTATTCATATACCAGAAATGTTTGAAGCTACTGACTGAATGAAAGGAGCTGGCATATCACTCTCTTTGAATCTTCTTTATCATGCTAAGAGGAGCAGGAAAAAGCAAAAAAATTCAGAATTGCACCTTGCAATGTGGAGATATTACTGCTTGTGCATTTACAATATTCATTGATTTTTGCCATTGAAAAACGTCCAGAAATGTTTGAAGCTACTGACTGAATGAAAGGAGCTGGCATCTCACTCTCTTTGAATCTTCTTTATCATGCTAGGATTAGCAGGAAAAAGCAAAACATTTCAGAATTGCACCTTGCAATGTGGAGATATTACTGTTTGTGCATTTACAATATTCATTGATTTTTGCCATTGAAAAACGTCCAGAAATGTTTGAAGCTACTGACTGAATGAAAGGAGCTGGCATCTCACTCTCTTTGAATCTTCTTTATCATGCTAGGATTAGCAGGAAAAAGTAAAAAATTTCAGAATTGCACCTTGCAATGTGGAGATATTACTGTTTGTGCATTTACAATATTCATTGATTTTTGCCATTGAAAAATGTCCAGAAATGTTTGAAGCTGCTGACTGATTGAAAGGAGCTGGCATCTCACTCTCTTTGAATCTTCTTTATCATGCTAGGATTAGCAGGAAAAAGCAAAAAATTTCAGAATTGCACCTTGCAATGTGGAGATATTACTGTTTGTGCAATTACAATATTCATTGATTTTTGCCATTGAAAAACGTCCAGAAATGTTTGAAGCTACTGACTGAATGAAAGGAGCTGGCATCTCACTCTCTTTGAATCTTCTTTATCATGCTAGGATTAGCAGGAAAAAGCAAAAAATTTCAGAATTGCACCTTGCAATGTGGAGATATTACTGTTTGTGCATTTACAATATTCATTGATTTTTGTCATTGAAAAACGTCCAGAAATGTTTGAAGCTACTGACTGAATGAAAGGAGCTGGCATCTCACTCTCTTTGAATCTTCTTTATCATGCTAGGATTAGCAGGAAAAAGCAAAAAATTTCAGAATTGCACCTTGCAATGTGGAGATATTACTGTTTGTGCATTTACAATATTCATTGATTTTTGCCATTGAAAAACGTCCAGAAATGTTTGAAGCTACTGACTGAATGAAAGGAGCTGGCATCTCACTCTCTTTGAATCTTCTTTATCATGCTAGGATTAGCAGGAAAAAGCAAAAAATTTCAGAATTGCACCTTGCAATGCGGAGAAATTACTGTTTGTGCATTTACAATATTCATTGATTTTTGCCATTGAAAAACATCATGTTATTCATATACCAGAAATGTTTGAAGCTACTGACTGAATGAAAGGAGCTGGCATCTCACTCTCTTTGAATCTTATTTATCATGCTAGGATTAGCAGGAAAAAGCAAAAAATTTCAGAATTGCACCTTGCAATGTGGAGATATTACTGTTTGTGCATTTACAATATTCATTGATTTTTGCCATTGAAAAACGTCCAGAAATGTTTGAAGCTACTGACTGAATGATAGGAGCTGGCATCTCACTCTTTTGAATCTTCTTTATCATGCTAGGATTAGCAGGAAAAAGCAAAAAATTTCAGAATTGCACCTTGCAATGTGCAGATATTACTGTTTGTGCATTTACAATATTCATTGATTTTTGCCATTGAAAAACATCATGTTATTCATATACCAGAAATGTTTGAAGCTACTGACTGAATGAAAGGAGCTGGCATCTCACTCTCTTTGAATCTTCTTTATCATGCTAAGAGGAGCAGGAAAAAGCAAAAAAATTCAGAATTGCACCTTGCAATGTGGAGATATTACTGCTTGTGCATTTACAATATTCATTGATTTTTGCCATTGAAAAACGTCCAGAAATGTTTGAAGCTACTGACTGAATGAAAGGAGCTGGCATCTCACTCTCTTTGAATCTTCTTTATCATGCTAGGATTAGCAGGAAAAAGCAAAACATTTCAGAATTGCACCTTGCAATGTGGAGATATTACTGTTTGTGCATTTACAATATTCATTGATTTTTGCCATTGAAAAACGTCCAGAAATGTTTGAAGCTACTGACTGAATGAAAGGAGCTGGCATCTCACTCTCTTTGAATCTTCTTTATCATGCTAGGATTAGCAGGAAAAAGTAAAAAATTTCAGAATTGCACCTTGCAATGTGGAGATATTACTGTTTGTGCATTTACAATATTCATTGATTTTTGCCATTGAAAAATGTCCAGAAATGTTTGAAGCTGCTGACTGATTGAAAGGAGCTGGCATCTCACTCTCTTTGAATCTTCTTTATCATGCTAGGATTAGCAGGAAAAAGCAAAAAATTTCAGAATTGCACCTTGCAATGTGGAGATATTACTGTTTGTGCAATTACAATATTCATTGATTTTTGCCATTGAAAAACGTCCAGAAATGTTTGAAGCTACTGACTGAATGAAAGGAGCTGGCATCTCACTCTCTTTGAATCTTCTTTATCATGCTAGGATTAGCAGGAAAAAGCAAAAAATTTCAGAATTGCACCTTGCAATGTGGAGATATTACTGTTTGTGCATTTACAATATTCATTGATTTTTGTCATTGAAAAACGTCCAGAAATGTTTGAAGCTACTGACTGAATGAAAGGAGCTGGCATCTCACTCTCTTTGAATCTTCTTTATCATGCTAGGATTAGCAGGAAAAAGCAAAAAATTTCAGAATTGCACCTTGCAATGTGGAGATATTACTGTTTGTGCATTTACAATATTCATTGATTTTTGCCATTGAAAAACGTCCAGAAATGTTTGAAGCTACTGACTGAATGAAAGGAGCTGGCATCTCACTCTCTTTGAATCTTCTTTATCATGCTAGGATTAGCAGGAAAAAGCAAAAAATTTCAGAATTGCACCTTGCAATGCGGAGAAATTACTGTTTGTGCATTTACAATATTCATTGATTTTTGCCATTGAAAAACATCATGTTATTCATATACCAGAAATGTTTGAAGCTACTGACTGAATGAAAGGAGCTGGCATCTCACTCTCTTTGAATCTTATTTATCATGCTAGGATTAGCAGGAAAAAGCAAAAAATTTCAGAATTGCACCTTGCAATGTGGAGATATTACTGTTTGTGCATTTACAATATTCATTGATTTTTGCCATTGAAAAACGTCCAGAAATGTTTGAAGCTACTGACTGAATGAAAGGAGCTGGCATCTCACTCTCTTTGAATCTTATTTATCATGCTAGGATTAGCAGGAAAAAGCAAAAAATTTCAGAATTGCACCTTGCAATGTGGAGATATTACTGTTTGTGCATTTACAATATTCATTGATTTTTGCCATTGAAAAACGTCCAGAAATGTTTGAAGCTACTGACTGAATGATAGGAGCTGGCATCTCACTCTTTTGAATCTTCTTTATCATGCTAGGATTAGCAGGAAAAAGCAAAAAATTTCAGAATTGCACCTTGCAATGTGGAGATATTACTGTTTGTGCATTTACAATATTCATTGATTTTTGCCATTGAAAAACGTCCAGAAATGTTTGAAGCTACTGACTGAATGAAAGGAGCTGGCATCTCACTCTCTTTGAATCTTCTTTATCATGCTAGGATTAGCAGGAAAAAGCAAAAAATTTCAGAATTGCACCTTGCAATGTGGAGATATTACTGTTTGTGTATTTACAATATTCATTAATTTTTGCCATTGAAAAACATCATGTTATTCATATACCAGAAATGTTTGAAGCTACTGACTGAATGAAAAGAGCTGGCATCTCACTCTCTTTGAATCTTCTTTATCATGCTAGGAGGAGCAGGAAAAAGCAAAAAATTTCAGAATTGCACCTTGCAATGTGGAGATATTACTGTTTGTGCATTTACAATATTCATTGATTTTTGCCATTGAAAAACGTCCAGAAATGTTTGAAGCTACTGACTGAATGAAAGGAGCTGGCATCTCACTCTCTTTGAATCTTCTTTATCATGCTAGGATTAGCAGGAAAAAGCAAAACATTTCAGAATTGCACCTTGCAATGTGGAGATATTACTGTTTGTGCATTTACAATATTCATTGATTTTTGCCATTGAAAAACGTCCAGAAATGTTTGAAGCTACTGACTGAATGAAAGGAGCTGGCATCTCACTCTCATTGAATCTTCTTTATCATGCTAGGATTAGCAGGAAAAAGTAAAAAATTTCAGAATTGCACCTTGCAATGTGGAGATATTACTGTTTGTGCATTTACAATATTCATTGATTTTTGCCATTGAAAAACGTCCAGAAATGTTTGAAGCTACTGACTGAATGAAAGGAGCTGGCATCTCACTCTCTTTGAATCTTCTTTATCATGCTAGGATTAGCAGGAAAAAGCAAAAAATTTCAGAATTGCACCTTGCAATGTGGAGATATTACTGTTTGTGTATTTACAATATTCATTAATTTTTGCCATTGAAAAACATCATGTTATTCATATACCAGAAATGTTTGAAGCTACTGACTGAATGAAAAGAGCTGGCATCTCACTCTCTTTGAATCTTCTTTATCATGCTAGGAGGAGCAGGAAAAAGCAAAAAATTTCAGAATTGCACCTTGCAATGTGGAGATATTACTGTTTGTGCATTTACAATATTCATTGATTTTTGCCATTGAAAAACGTCCAGAAATGTTTGAAGCTACTGACTGAATGAAAGGAGCTGGCATCTCACTCTCTTTGAATCTTCTTTATCATGCTAGGATTAGCAGGAAAAAGCAAAACATTTCAGAATTGCACCTTGCAATGTGGAGATATTACTGTTTGTGCATTTACAATATTCATTGATTTTTGCCATTGAAAAACGTCCAGAAATGTTTGAAGCTACTGACTGAATGAAAGGAGCTGGCATCTCACTCTCATTGAATCTTCTTTATCATGCTAGGATTAGCAGGAAAAAGTAAAAAATTTCAGAATTGCACCTTGCAATGTGGAGATATTACTGTTTGTGCATTTACAATATTCATTGATTTTTGCCATTGAAAAATGTCCAGAAATGTTTGAAGCTGCTGACTGATTGAAAGGAGCTGGCATCTCACTCTCTTTGAATCTTCTTTATCATGCTAGGATTAGCAGGAAAAAGCAAAAAATTTCAGAATTGCACCTTGCAATGTGGAGATATTACTGTTTGTGCAATTACAATATTCATTGATTTTTGCCATTGAAAAACGTCCAGAAATGTTTGAAGCTACTGACTGAATGAAAGGAGCTGGCATCTCACTCTCTTTGAATCTTCTTTATCATGCTAGGATTAGCAGGAAAAAGCAAAAAATTTCAGAATTGCACCTTGCAATGTGGAGATATTACTGTTTGTGCATTTACAATATTCATTGATTTTTGTCATTGAAAAACGTCCAGAAATGTTTGAAGCTACTGACTGAATGAAAGGAGCTGGCATCTCACTCTCTTTGAATCTTCTTTATCATGCTAGGATTAGCAGGAAAAAGCAAAAAATTTCAGAATTGCACCTTGCAATGTGGAGATATTACTGTTTGTGCATTTACAATATTCATTGATTTTTGCCATTGAAAAACGTCCAGAAATGTTTGAAGCTACTGACTGAATGAAAGGAGCTGGCATCTCACTCTCTTTGAATCTTCTTTATCATGCTAGGATTAGCAGGAAAAAGCAAAAAATTTCAGAATTGCACCTTGCAATGCGGAGAAATTACTGTTTGTGCATTTACAATATTCATTGATTTTTGCCATTGAAAAACATCATGTTATTCATATACCAGAAATGTTTGAAGCTACTGACTGAATGAAAGGAGCTGGCATCTCACTCTCTTTGAATCTTATTTATCATGCTAGGATTAGCAGGAAAAAGCAAAAAATTTCAGAATTGCACCTTGCAATGTGGAGATATTACTGTTTGTGCATTTACAATATTCATTGAATTTTGCCATTGAAAAACGTCCAGAAATGTTTGAAGCTACTGACTGAATGATAGGAGCTGGCATCTCACTCTTTTGAATCTTCTTTATCATGCTAGGATTAGCAGGAAAAAGCAAAAAATTTCAGAATTGCACCTTGCAATGTGCAGATATTACTGTTTGTGCATTTACAATATTCATTGATTTTTGCCATTGAAAAACATCATGTTATTCATATACCAGAAATGTTTGAAGCTACTGACTGAATGAAAGGAGCTGGCATCTCACTCTCTTTGAATCCTCTTTATCATGCTAAGAGGAGCAGGAAAAAGCAAAAAATTTCAGAATTGCACCTTGCAATGTGGAGATATTACTCTTTGTGCATTTACAATATTCATTGATTTTTGCCATTGAAAAACGTCCAGAAATGTTTGAAGCTACTGACTGAATGAAAGGAGCTGGCATCTCACTCTCTTTGAATCTTCTTTATCATGCTAGGATTAGCAGGAAAAAGCAAAACATTTCAGAATTGCACCTTGCAATGTGGAGATATTACTGTTTGTGCATTTACAATATTCATTGATTTTTGCCATTGAAAAACGTCCAGAAATGTTTGAAGCTACTGACTGAATGAAAGGAGCTGGCATCTCACTCTCTTTGAATCTTCTTTATCATGCTAGGATTAGCAGGAAAAAGTAAAAAATTTCAGAATTGCACCTTGCAATGTGGAGATATTACTGTTTGTGCATTTACAATATTCATTGATTTTTGCCATTGAAAAATGTCCAGAAATGTTTGAAGCTGCTGACTGATTGAAAGGAGCTGGCATCTCACTCTCTTTGAATCTTCTTTATCATGCTAGGATTAGCAGGAAAAAGCAAAAAATTTCAGAATTGCACCTTGCAATGTGGAGATATTACTGTTTGTGCATTTACAATATTCATTGATTTTTGCCATTGAAAAACGTCCAGAAATGTTTGAAGCTACTGACTGAATGAAAGGAGCTGGCATCTCACTCTCTTTGAATCTTCTTTATCATGCTAGGATTAGCAGGAAAAAGCAAAAAATTTCAGAATTGCACCTTGCAATGCGGAGAAATTACTGTTTGTGCATTTACAATATTCATTGATTTTTGCCATTGAAAAACATCATGTTATTCATATACCAGAAATGTTTGAAGCTACTGACTGAATGAAAGGAGCTGGCATCTCACTCTCTTTGAATCTTATTTATCATGCTAGGATTAGCAGGAAAAAGCAAAAAATTTCAGAATTGCACCTTGCAATGTGGAGATATTACTGTTTGTGCATTTACAATATTCATTGATTTTTGCCATTGAAAAACGTCCAGAAATGTTTGAAGCTACTGACTGAATGACAGGAGCTGGCATCTCACTCTTTTGAATCTTCTTTATCATGCTAGGATTAGCAGGAAAAAGCAAAAAATTTCAGAATTGCACCTTGCAATGTGCAGATATTACTGTTTGTGCATTTACAATATTCATTGATTTTTGCCATTGAAAAACATCATGTTATTCATATACCAGAAATGTTTGAAGCTACTGACTGAATGAAAGGAGCTGGCATCTCACTCTCTTTGAATCTTCTTTATCATGCTAAGAGGAGCAGGAAAAAGCAAAAAATTTCAGAATTGCACCTTGCAATGTGGAGATATTACTGTTTGTGCATTTACAATATTCATTGATTTTTGCCATTGAAAAACGTCCAGAAATGTTTGAAGCTACTGACTGAATGAAAGGAGCTGGCATCTCACTCTCTTTGAATCTTCTTTATCATGCTAGGATTAGCAGGAAAAAGCAAAACATTTCAGAATTGCACCTTGCAATGTGGAGATATTACTGTTTGTGCATTTACAATATTCATTGATTTTTGCCATTGAAAAACGTCCAGAAATGTTTGAAGCTACTGACTGAATGAAAGGAGCTGGCATCTCACTCTCTTTGAATCTTCTTTATCATGCTAGGATTAGCAGGAAAAAGTAAAAAATTTCAGAATTGCACCTTGCAATGTGGAGATATTACTGTTTGTGCATTTACAATATTCATTGATTTTTGCCATTGAAAAATGTCCAGAAATGTTTGAAGCTGCTGACTGATTGAAAGGAGCTGGCATCTCACTCTCTTTGAATCTTCTTTATCATGCTAGGATTAGCAGGAAAAAGCAAAAAATTTCAGAATTGCACCTTGCAATGTGGAGATATTACTGTTTGTGCAATTACAATATTCATTGATTTTTGCCATTGAAAAACGTCCAGAAATGTTTGAAGCTACTGACTGAATGAAAGGAGCTGGCATCTCACTCTCTTTGAATCTTCTTTATCATGCTAAGATTAGCAGGAAAAAGCAAAAAATTTCAGAATTGCACCTTGCAATGTGGAGATATTACTGTTTGTGCATTTACAATATTCATTGATTTTTGTCATTGAAAAACGTCCAGAAATGTTTGAAGCTACTGACTGAATGAAAGGAGCTGGCATCTCACTCTCTTTGAATCTTCTTTATCATGCTAGGATTAGCAGGAAAAAGCAAAAAATTTCAGAATTGCACCTTGCAATGTGGAGATATTACTGTTTGTGCATTTACAATATTCATTGATTTTTGCCATTGAAAAACGTCCAGAAATGTTTGAAGCTACTGACTGAATGAAAGGAGCTGGCATCTCACTCTCTTTGAATCTTCTTTATCATGCTAGGATTAGCAGGAAAAAGCAAAAAATTTCAGAATTGCACCTTGCAATGCGGAGAAATTACTGTTTGTGCATTTACAATATTCATTGATTTTTGCCATTGAAAAACATCATGTTATTCATATACCAGAAATGTTTGAAGCTACTGACTGAATGAAAGGAGCTGGCATCTCACTCTCTTTGAATCTTATTTATCATGCTAGGATTAGCAGGAAAAAGCAAAAAATTTCAGAATTGCACCTTGCAATGTGGAGATATTACTGTTTGTGCATTTACAATATTCATTGATTTTTGCCATTGAAAAACGTCCA
Organism: Phyllobates terribilis; assembly: GCF_046119375.1. Lineage (NCBI taxonomy): Eukaryota > Metazoa > Chordata > Amphibia > Anura > Dendrobatidae > Phyllobates > Phyllobates terribilis. Next base: position 58,252 of record NW_027364513.1, on the reverse strand, counting down.
GAAATGTTTGAAGCTACTGACTGAATGAAAGGAGCTGGCATCTCACTCTCTTTGAATCTTATTTATCATGCTAGGATTAGCAGGAAAAAGCAAAAAATTTCAGAATTGCACCTTGCAATGTGGAGATATTACTGTTTGTGCATTTACAATATTCATTGATTTTTGCCATTGAAAAACGTCCAGAAATGTTTGAAGCTACTGACTGAATGATAGGAGCTGGCATCTCACTCTTTTGAATCTTCTTTATCATGCTAGGATTAGCAGGAAAAAGCAAAAAATTTCAGAATTGCACCTTGCAATGTGGAGATATTACTGTTTGTGCATTTACAATATTCATTGATTTTTGCCATTGAAAAACATCATGTTATTCATATACCAGAAATGTTTGAAGCTACTGACTGAATGAAAGGAGCTGGCATCTCACTCTCTTTGAATCTTCTTTATCATGCTAAGAGGAGCAGGAAAAAGCAAAAAATTTCAGAATTGCACCTTGCAATGTGGAGATATTACTGTTTGTGCATTTACAATATTCATTGATTTTTGCCATTGAAAAACGTCCAGAAATGTTTGAAGCTACTGACTGAATGAAAGGAGCTGGCATCTCACTCTCTTTGAATCTTCTTTATCATGCTAGGATTAGCAGGAAAAAGCAAAAAATTTCAGAATTGCACCTTGCAATGTGGAGATATTACTGTTTGTGCATTCACAATATTCATTGATTTTTGCCATTGAAAAATGTCCAGAAATGTTTGAAGCTACTGACTGAATGAAAGGAGCTGGCATCTCACTCTCTTTGAATCTTCTTTATCATGCTAGGATTAGCAGGAAAAAGCAAAAAATTTCAGAATTGCACCTTGCAATGTGGAGATATTACTGTTTGTGCATTTACAATATTCATTGATTTTGCCATTGAAAAACGTCCAGAAATGTTTGAAGCTACTGACTGAATGAAAGGAGCTGGCATCTCACTCTCTTTGAATCTTCTTTATCATGCTAGGATTAGCAGGAAAAAGCAAAAAATTTCAGAATTGCACCTTGCAATGTGGAGATATTACTGTTTGTGCATTTACAATATTCATTGATTTTTGCCATTGAAAAACGTCCAGAAATGTTTGAAGCTACTGACTGAATGAAAGGAGCTGGCATCTCACTCTCTTTGAATCTTCTTTATCATGCTAGGATTAGCAGGAAAATGCAAAAAATTTCAGAATTGCACCTTGCAATGTGGAGATATTACTGTTTGTGCATTTACAATATTCATTGATTTTTGCCATTGAAAAACGTCCAGAAATGTTTGAAGCTACTGACTGAATGAAAGGAGCTGGCATCTCACTCTCTTTGAATCTTCTTTATCATGCTAGGATTAGCAGGAAAAAGCAAAAAATTTCAGAATTGCACCTTGCAATGCGGAGAAATTACTGTTTGTGCATTTACAATATTCATTGATTTTTGCCATTGAAAAACATCATGTTATTCATATACCAGAAATGTTTGAAGCTACTGACTGAATGAAAGGAGCTGGCATCTCACTCTCTTTGAATCTTATTTATCATGCTAGGATTAGCAGGAAAAAGCAAAAAATTTCAGAATTGCACCTTGCAATGTGGAGATATTACTGTTTGTGCATTTACAATATTCATTGATTTTTGCCATTGAAAAACGTCCAGAAATGTTTGAAGCTACTGACTGAATGATAGGAGCTGGCATCTCACTCTTTTGAATCTTCTTTATCATGCTTAGATTAGCAGGAAAAAGCAAAAAATTTCAGAATTGCACCTTGCAATGTGGAGATATTACTGTTTGTGCATTTACAATATTCATTGATTTTTGCCATTGAAAAACATCATGTTATTCATATACCAGAAATGTTTGAAGCTACTGACTGAATGAAAGGAGCTGGCATCTCACTCTCTTTGAATCTTCTTTATCATGCTAAGAGGAGCAGGAAAAAGCAAAAAATTTCAGAATTGCACCTTGCAATGTGGAGATATTACTGTTTGTGCATTTACAATATTCATTGATTTTTGCCATTGAAAAACGTCCAGAAATGTTTGAAGCTACTGACTGAATGAAAGGAGCTGGCATCTCACTCTCTTTGAATCTTCTTTATCATGCTAGGATTAGCAGGAAAAAGCAAAAAATTTCAGAATTGCACCTTGCAATGTGGAGATATTACTGTTTGTGCATTCACAATATTCATTGATTTTTGCCATTGAAAAATGTCCAGAAATGTTTGAAGCTACTGACTGAATGAAAGGAGCTGGCATCTCACTCTCTTTGAATCTTCTTTATCATGCTAGGATTAGCAGGAAAAAGCAAAAAATTTCAGAATTGCACCTTGCAATGTGGAGATATTACTGTTTGTGCATTTACAATATTCATTGATTTTGCCATTGAAAAACGTCCAGAAATGTTTGAAGCTACTGACTGAATGAAAGGAGCTGGCATCTCACTCTCTTTGAATCTTCTTTATCATGCTAGGATTAGCAGGAAAAAGCAAAAAATTTCAGAATTGCACCTTGCAATGTGGAGATATTACTGTTTGTGCATTTACAATATTCATTGATTTTTGCCATTGAAAAACGTCCAGAAATGTTTGAAGCTACTGACTGAATGAAAGGAGCTGGCATCTCACTCTCTTTGAATCTTCTTTATCATGCTAGGATTAGCAGGAAAATGCAAAAAATTTCAGAATTGCACCTTGCAATGTGGAGATATTACTGTTTGTGCATTTACAATATTCATTGATTTTTGCCATTGAAAAACGTCCAGAAATGTTTGAAGCTACTGACTGAATGAAAGGAGCTGGCATCTCACTCTCTTTGAATCTTCTTTATCATGCTAGGATTAGCAGGAAAAAGCAAAAAATTTCAGAATTGCACCTTGCAATGTGGAGATATTACTGTTTGTGCATTTACAATATTCATTGATTTTTGCCATTGAAAAACGTCCAGAAATGTTTGAAGCTACTGACTGAATGAAAGGAGCTGGCATCTCACTCTCTTTGAATCTTCTTTATCATGCTAGCATTAGCAGGAAAAAGCAAAAAATTTCAGAATTGCACCTTGCAATGTGGAGATATTACTGTTTGTGTATTTACAATATTCATTAATTTTTGCCATTGAAAAACATCATGTTATTCATATACCAGAAATGTTTGAAGCTACTGACTGAATGAAAAGAGCTGGCATCTCACTCTCTTTGAATCTTCTTTATCATGCTAAGAGGAGCAGGAAAAAGCAAAAAATTTCAGAATTGCACCTTGCAATGTGGAGATATTACTGTTTGTGCATTTACAATATTCATTGATTTTTGCCATTGAAAAACGTCCAGAAATGTTTGAAGCTACTGACTGAATGAAAGGAGCTGGCATCTCACTCTCTTTGAATCTTCTTTATCATGCTAGGATTAGCAGGAAAAAGCAAAAAATTTCAGAATTGCACCTTGCAATGTGGAGATATTACTGTTTGTGCATTTACAATATTCATTGATTTTTGCCATTGAAAAACGTCCAGAAATGTTTGAAGCTACTGACTGAATGAAAGGAGCTGGCATCTCACTCTCTTTGAATCTTCTTTATCATGCTAGCATTAGCAGGAAAAAGCAAAAAATTTCAGAATTGCACCTTGCAATGTGGAGATATTACTGTTTGTGTATTTACAATATTCATTAATTTTTGCCATTGAAAAACATCATGTTATTCATATACCAGAAATGTTTGAAGCTACTGACTGAATGAAAAGAGCTGGCATCTCACTCTCTTTGAATCTTCTTTATCATGCTAAGAGGAGCAGGAAAAAGCAAAAAATTTCAGAATTGCACCTTGCAATGTGGAGATATTACTGTTTGTGCATTTACAATATTCATTGATTTTTGCCATTGAAAAACGTCCAGAAATGTTTGAAGCTACTGACTGAATGAAAGGAGCTGGCATCTCACTCTCTTTGAATCTTCTTTATCATGCTAGGATTAGCAGGAAAAAGCAAAACATTTCAGAATTGCACCTTGCAATGTGGAGATATTACTGTTTGTGCATTTACAATATTCATTGATTTTTGCCATTGAAAAACGTCCAGAAATGTTTGAAGCTACTGACTGAATGAAAGGAGCTGGGATCTCACTCCCTTTGAATCTTCTTTATCATGCTAGGATTAGCAGGAAAAAGCAAAAAATTTCAGAATTGCACCTTGCAATGTGGAGATATTACTGTTTGTGCATTTACAATATTCATTGATTTTTGCCATTGAAAAACGTCCAGAAATGTTTGAAGCTACTGACTGAATGAAAGGAGCTGGCATCTCACTCTCTTTGAATCTTCTTTATCATGCTAGGATTAGCAGGAAAAAGCAAAACATTTCAGAATTGCATCTTGCAATGTGGAGATATTACTGTTTGTGCATTTACAATATTCATTGATTTTTGCCATTGAAAAACGTACAGAAATGTTTGAAGCTACTGACTGAATGAAAGGAGCTGGCATCTCACTCTCTTTGAATCTTCTTTATCATGCTAGGATTAGCAGGAAAAAGCAAAAAATTTCAGAATTGCACCTTGCAATGTGGAGATATTACTGTTTGTGCATTTACAATATTCATTGATTGTTGCCATTGAAAAACGTCCAGAAATGTTTGAAGCTACTGACTGAATGAAAGGAGCTGGCATCTCACTCTCTTTGAATCTTCTTTATCATGTTAGGATTAGCAGGAAAAAGCAAAAAATTTCAGAATTGCACCTTGCAATGTGGAGATATTACTGTTTGTGTATTTACAATATTCATTAATTTTTGCCATTGAAAAACATCATGTTATTCATATACCAGAAATGTTTGAAGCTACTGACTGAATGAAAAGAGCTGGCATCTCACTCTCTTTGAATCTTCTTTATCATGCTAGGAGGAGCAGGAAAAAGCAAAAAAATTCAGAATTGCACTTTGCAATGTGGAGATATTACTGTTTGTGCATTTACAATATTCATTGATTTTTGCCATTGAAAAACGTCCAGAAATGTTTGAAGCTACTGACTGAATGAAAGGAGCTGGCATCTCACTCTCTTTGAATCTTCTTTATCATGCTAAGAGGAGCAGGAAAAAGCAAAAAATTTCAGAATTGCACCTTGCAATGTGGAGATATTACTGTTTGTGCATTTACAATATTCATTGATTTTTGCCATTGAAAAACGTCCAGAAATGTTTGAAGCTACTGACTGAATGAAAGGAGCTGGCATCTCACTCTCTTTGAATCTTCTTTATCATGCTAGGATTAGCAGGAAAAAGCAAAAAATTTCAGAATTGCACCTTGCAATGTGGAGATATTACTGTTTGTGCATTTACAATATTCATTGATTTTTGCCATTGAAAAACGTCCAGAAATGTTTGAAGCTACTGACTGAATGAAAGGAGCTGGCATCTCACTCTCTTTGAATCTTCTTTATCATGCTAGGATTAGCAGGAAAAAGCAAAAAATTTCAGAATTGCACCTTGCAATGTGGAGATATTACTGTTTGTGTATTTACAATATTCATTGATTTTTGCCATTGAAAAACGTCCAGAAATGTTTGAAGCTACTGACTGAATGAAAGGAGCTGGCATCTCACTCTCTTTGAATCTTCTTTATCATGCTAGGATTAGCAGGAAAAAGCAAAAAATTTCAGAATTGCACCTTGCAATGTGGAGATATTACTGTTTGTGCATTTACAATATTCATTGATTTTTGCCATTGAAAAACGTCCAGAAATGTTTGAAGCTACTGACTGAATGAAAGGAGCTGGCATCTCACTCTCTTTGAATCTTCTTTATCATGCTAGGATTAGCAGGAAAAAGCAAAACATTTCAGAATTGCACCTTGCAATGTGGAGATATTACTGTTTGTGCATTTACAATATTCATTGATTTTTGCCATTGAAAAACATCCAGAAATGTTTGAAGCTACTGACTGAATGAAAGGAGCTGGCATGTCACTCTCTTTGAATCTTCTTTATCATGCTAGGATTAGCAGGAAAAAGCAAAAAATTTCAGAATTGCACCTTGCAATGTGGAGATATTACTGTTTGTGCATTTACAATATTCATTGATTTTTGCCATTGAAAAACGTCCAGAAATGTTTGAAGCTACTGACTGAATGAAAGGAGCTGGCATCTCACTCTCTTTGAATCTTCTTTATCATGCTAGGATTAGCAGGAAAAAGCAAAAAATTTCAGAATTGCACCTTGCAATGTGGAGATATTACTGTTTATGCATTTACAATATTCATTGATTTTTGCCATTGAAAAACGTCCAGAAATGTTTGAAGCTACTGACTGAATGAAAGGAGCTGGCATCTCACTCTCTTTGAATCTTCTTTATCATGCTAAGAGGAGCAGGAAAAAGCAAAAAATTTCAGAATTGCACCTTTCAATGTGGAGATATTACTGTTTGTGCATTTACAATATTCATTGATTTTTGCCATTGAAAAACGTCCAGAAATGTTTGAAGCTACTGACTGAATGAAAAGAGCTGGCATCTCACTCTCTGTGAATCTTCTTTGTGATGCTAAGAGGAGCAGGAAAAAGCAAAAAATTTCAGAATTGCACCTTGCAATGTGGAGATATTACTGTTTGTGCATTTACAATATTCATTGATTTTTGCCATTGAAAAACGTCCAGAAATGTTTGAAGCTACTGACTGAATGAAAGGAGCTGGCATCTCACTCTCTTTGAATCTTCTTTATCATGCTAGGATTAGCAGGAAAAAGCAAAAAATTTCAGAATTGCACCTTGCAATGTGGAGATATTACTGTTTGTGCATTTACAATATTCATTGATTTTTGCCATTGAAAAACGTCCAGAAATGTTTGAAGCTGCTGACTGAATGAAAGGAGCTGGCATCTCACTCTCTTTGAATCTTCTTTATCATGCTAGGATTAGCAGGAAAAAGCAAAAAATTTCAGAATTGCACCTTGCAATGTGGAGATATTACTGTTTGTGCATTTACAATATTCATTGATTTTTGCCATTGAAAAACGTCCAGAAATGTTTGAAGCTACTGACTGAATGAAAGGAGCTGGCATCTCACTCTCTTTGAATCTTCTTTATCATGCTAGGATTAGCAGGAAAAAGCAAAAAATTTCAGAATTGCACCTTGCAATGCGGAGAAATTACTGTTTGTGCATTTACAATATTCATTTATTTTTGCCATTGAAAAACTTCATGTTATTCATATACCAGAAATGTTTGAAGCTACTGACTGAATGAAAAGAGCTGGCATCTCACTCTCTTTGAATCTTCTTTATCATGCTAGGATTAGCAGGAAAAAGCAAAAAATTTCAGAATTGCACCTTACAATGTGGAGATATTACTGTTTGTGCATTTACAATATTCATTGATTTTGCCATTGAAAAACGTCCAGAAATGTTTGAAGCTACTGACTGAATGAAAGGAGCTGGCATCTCACTCTCTTTGAATCTTCTTTATCATGCTAGGATTGGCAGGAAAAAGCAAAAAATTTCAGAATTGCACCTTGCAATTTGGAGATATTACTGTTTGTGCATTTACAATATTCATTGATTTTTGCCATTGAAAAACGTCCAGAAATGTTTGAAGCTACTGACTGAATGAAAGGAGCTGGCATGTCACTCTCTTTGAATCTTCTTTATCATGCTAGGATTAGCAGGAAAAAGCAAAAAATTTCAGAATTGCACCTTGCAATGTGGAGATATTACTGTTTGTGCATTTACAATATTCATTGATTTTTGCCATTGAAAAACGTCCAGAAATGTTTGAAGCTACTGACTGAATGAAAGGAGCTGGCATCTCACTCTCTTTGAATCTTCTTTATCATGCTAGGATTAGCAGGAAAAAGCAAAAAAGTTCAGAATTGCACCTTGCAATGTGGAGATATTACTGTTTGTGCATTTACAATATTCATTGATTTTTGCCATTGAAAAACGTCCAGAAATGTTTGAAGCTACTGACTGAATGAAAGGAGCTGGCATCTCACTCTCTTTGAATCTTCTTTATCATGCTAGGATTAGCAGGAAAAAACAAAAAATTTCAGAATTGCACCTTGCAATGCGGAGATATTACTGTTTGTGCATTTACAATATTCATTGATTTTTGCCATTGAAAAACGTCCAGAAATGTTTGAAGCTACTGACTGAATGAAAGGAGCTGGCATCTCACTCTCTTTGAATCTTCTTTATCATGCTAGGATTAGCACGAAAAAGCAAAAAATTTCAGAATTGCACCTTGCAATGTGGAGATATTACTGTTTGTGCATTTACAATATTCATTAATTTTTGCCATTGAAAAACATCATGTTATTCATATACCAGAAATGTTTGAAGCTACTGACTGAATGAAAGGAGCTGGCATCTCACTCTCTTTGAATCTTCTTTATCATGCTAAGAGGAGCAGGAAAAAGCAAAAAATTTCAGAATTGCACCTTGCAATGTGGAGATATTACTGTTTGTGCATTTACAATATTCATTGATTTTTGCCATTGAAAAACGTCCAGAAATGTTTGAAGCTACTGACTGAATGAAAGGAGCTGGCATCTCACTCTCTTTGAATCTTCTTTATCATGCTAGGATTAGCAGGAAAAAGCAAAAAATTTCAGAATTGCACCTTGCAATGTGGAGATATTACTGTTTGTGCATTTACAATATTCATTGATTTTTGCCATTGAAAAACATCCAGAAATGTTTGAAGCTACTGACTGAATGAAAGGAGCTGGCATCTCACTCTCTTTGAATCTTCTTTATCATGCTAGTATTAGCAGGAAAAAGCAAAAAATTTCAGAATTGCACCTTGCAATGTGGAGATATTACTGTTTGTGCATTTACAATATTCATTGATTTTTGCCATTGAAAAATGTCCAGAAATGTTTGAAGCTACTGACTGAATGAAAGGAGCTGGCATCTCACTCTCTTTGAATCTTCTTTATCATGCTAGGATTAGCAGGAAAAAGCAAAAAATTTCAGAATTGCACCTTGCAATGCGGAGAAATTACTCTTTGTGCATTTACAGTATTCATTGATTTTTGCCATTGAAAAACTTCATGTTATTCATATACCAGAAATGTTTGAAGCTACTGACTGAATGAAAAGAGCTGGCATCTCACTCTCTTTGAATCTTCTTTATCATGCTAGGATTAGCAGGAAAAAGCAAAAAATTTCAGAATTGCACCTTGCAATGTGGAGATATTACTGTTTGTGCATTTACAATATTCATTGATTTTGCCATTGAAAAACGTCCAGAAATGTTTGAAGCTACTGACTGAATGAAAGGAGCTGGCATCTCACTCTCTTTGAATCTTCTTTATCATGCTAGGATTAGCAGGAAAAAGCAAAAAATTTCAGAATTGCACCTTGCAATGTGGAGATATTACTGTTTGTGCATTTACAATATTCATTGATTTTTGCCATTGAAAAACGTCCAGAAATGTTTGAAGCTACTGACTGAATGAAAGGAGCTGGCATCTCACTCTCTTTGAATCTTCTTTATCATGCTAGGATTAGCAGGAAAAAGCAAAAAATTTCAGAATTGCACCTTGAAATGTGGAGATATTACTGTTTGTGCATTTACAATATTCATTGATTTTTGCCATTGAAAAACGTCCAGAAATGTTTGAAGCTACTGACTGAATGAAAGGAGCTGGCATCTCACTCTCTTTGAATCTTCTTTATCATGCTAGGATTAGCAGGAAAAAGCAAAAAATTTCAGAATTGCACCTTGCAATGTGGAGATATTACTGTTTGTGCATTTACAATATTCATTAATTTTTGCCATTGAAAAACATCATGTTATTCATATACCAGAAATGTTTGAAGCTACTGACTGAATGAAAAGAGCTGGCATCTCACTCTCTTTGAATATTCTTTATCATGCTAGGAGGAGCAGGAAAAAGCAAAAAATTTCAGAATTGCACCTTGCAATGTGGAGATATTACTGTTTGTGCATTTACAATATTCATTGATTTTTGCCATTGAAAAACGTCCAGAAATGTTTGAAGCTACTGACTGAATGAAAGGAGCTGGCATCTCACTCTCTTTGAATCTTCTTTATCATACTAGGATTAGCAGGAAAAAGCAAAAAATTTCAGAATTGCACCTTGCAATGTGGAGATATTATTGTTTGTGCATTTACAATATTCATTGATTTTTGCCATTGAAAAACATCCAGAAATGTTTGAAGCTACTGACTGAATGAAAGGAGCTGGCATCTCACTCTCTTTGAATCTTCTTTATCATGCTAGGATTAGCAGGAAAAAGCAAAAAATTTCAGAATTGCACCTTGCAATGTGGAGATATTACTGTTTGTGCATTTACAATATTCATTGATTTTTGCCATTGAAAAACGTCCAGAAATGTTTGAAGCTACTGACTGAATGAAAGGAGCTGGCATCTCACTCTCTTTGAATCTTCTTTATCATGCTAGAATTAGCAGGAAAACGCAAAAAATTTCAGAATTGCACCTTGCAATGTGGAGATATTACTGTTTGTGCATTTACAATATTCATTGATTTTTGCCATTGAAAAACGTCCAGAAATGCTTGAAGCTACTGATTGAATGAAAGGAGCTGGCATCTCACTCTCTTTGAATCTTCTTTATCATGCTAGGATTAGCAGGAAAAAGCAAAAAATTTCAGAATTGCACCTTGCAATGTGGAGATATTACTGTTTGTGCATTTACAATATTCATTGATTTTTGCCATTGAAAAACGTCCAGAAATGTTTGAAGCTACTGACTGAATGAAAGGAGCTGGCATCTCACTCTCTTTGAATCTTCTTTATCATGCTAAGAGGAGCAGGAAAAAGCAAAAAATTTCAGAATTGCACCTTGCAATGTGGAGATATTACTGTTTGTGCATTTACAATATTCATTGATTTTTGCCATTGAAAAACGTCCAGAAATGTTTGAAGCTACTGACTGAATGAAAGGAGCTGGCATCTCACTCTCTTTGAATCTTCTTTATCATGCCAGGATTAGCAGGAAAAAGCAAAAAATTTCAGAATTGCACCTTGCAATGTGGAGATATTACTGTTTGTGCATTTACAATATTCATTGATTTTTGCCATTGAAAAATGTCCAGAAATGTTTGAAGCTACTGACTGAATGAAAGGAGCTGGCATCTCACTCTCTTTGAATCTTCTTTATCATGCTAGGATTAGCAGGAAAAAGCAAAAAATTTCAGAATTGCACCTTGCAATGTGGAGATATTACTGTTTGTGCATTTACAATATTCATTGATTTTTGCCATTGAAAAACGTCCAGAAATGTTTGAAGCTACTGACTGAATGAAAGGAGCTGGCATCTCACTCTCTTTGAATCTTCTTTATCATGCTAGAATTAGCAGGAAAACGCAAAAAATTTCAGAATTGCACCTTGCAATGTGGAGATATTACTGTTTGTGCATTTACAATATTCATTGATTTTTGCCATTGAAAAACGTCCAGAAATGCTTGAAGCTACTGATTGAATGAAAGGAGCTGGCATCTCACTCTCTTTGAATCTTCTTTATCATGCTAGGATTAGCAGGAAAAAGCAAAAAATTTCAGAATTGCACCTTGCAATGTGGAGATATTACTGTTTGTGCATTTACAATATTCATTGATTTTTGCCATTGAAAAACGTCCAGAAATGTTTGAAGCTACTGACTGAATGAAAGGAGCTGGCATCTCACTCTCTTTGAATCTTCTTTATCATGCTAAGAGGAGCAGGAAAAAGCAAAAAATTTCAGAATTGCACCTTGCAATGTGGAGATATTACTGTTTGTGCATTTACAATATTCATTGATTTTTGCCATTGAAAAACGTCCAGAAATGTTTGAAGCTACTGACTGAATGAAAGGAGCTGGCATCTCACTCTCTTTGAATCTTCTTTATCATGCCAGGATTAGCAGGAAAAAGCAAAAAATTTCAGAATTGCACCTTGCAATGTGGAGATATTACTGTTTGTGCATTTACAATATTCATTGATTTTTGCCATTGAAAAATGTCCAGAAATGTTTGAAGCTACTGACTGAATGAAAGGAGCTGGCATCTCACTCTCTTTGAATCTTCTTTATCATGCTAGGATTAGCAGGAAAAAGCAAAAAATTTCAGAATTGCACCTTGCAATGTGGAGATATTACTGTTTGTGCATTTACAATATTCATTGATTTTTGCCATTGAAAAACATCATGTTATTCATATACCAGAAATGTTTGAAGCTACTGACTGAATGAAAGGAGCTGGCATCTCACTCTCTTTGAATCTTCTTTATCATGCTAGGATTAGCAGGAAAAAGCAAAAAATTTCAGAATTGCACCTTGCAATGTGGAGATATTACTGTTTGTGCATTTACAATATTCATTGATTTTTGCCATTGAAAAACGTCCAGAAATGTTTGAAGCTACTGACTGAATGAAAGGAGCTGGCATCTCACTCTCTTTGAATCTTCTTTATCATGCTAGGATTAGCAGGAAAAAGCAAAAAATTTCAGAATTGCACCTTGCAATGTGGAGATATTACTGTTTGTGCATTTACAATATTCATTGATTTTTGCCATTGAAAAACGTCCAGAAATGTTTGAAGCTACTGACTGAATGAAAGGAGCTGGCATCTCACTCTCTTTGAATCTTCTTTATCATGCTAGGATTAGCAGGAAAAAGCAAAAAATTTCAGAATTGCACCTTGCAATGCGGAGAAATTACTGTTTGTGCATTTACAATATTCATTGATTTTTGCCATTGAAAAACTTCATGTTATTCATATACCAGAAATGTTTGAAGCTACTGACTGAATGAAAAGAGCTGGCATCTCACTCTCTTTGAATATTCTTTATCATGCTAGGATTAGCAGGAAAAAGCAAAAAATTTCAGAATTGCACCTTACAATGTGGAGATATTACTGTTTGTGCATTTACAATATTCATTGATTTTGCCATTGAAAAACGTCCAGAAATGTTTGAAGCTACTGACTGAATGAAAGGAGCTGGCATCTCACTCTCTTTGAATCTTCTTTATCATGCTAGGATTGGCAGGAAAAAGCAAAAAATTTCAGAATTGCACCTTGCAATGTGGAGATATTACTGTTTGTGCATTTACAATATTCATTGATTTTTGCCATTGAAAAACGTCCAGAAATGTTTGAAGCTACTGACTGAATGAAAGGAGCTGGCATCTCACTCTCTTTGAATCTTCTTTATCATGCTAGGATTAGCAGGAAAAAGCAAAAAATTTCAGAATTGCACCTTGCAATGTGGAGATATTACTGTTTGTGCATTTACAATATTCATTGATTTTTGCCATTGAAAAACGTCCAGAAATGTTTGAAGCTACTGACTGAATGAAAGGAGCTGGCATCTCACTCTCTTTGAATCTTCTTTATCATGCCAGGATTAGCAGGAAAAAGCAAAAAATTTCAGAATTGCACCTTGCAATGTGGAGATATTACTGTTTGTGCATTTACAATATTCATTGATTTTTGCCATTGAAAAATGTCCAGAAATGTTTGAAGCTACTGACTGAATGAAAGGAGCTGGCATCTCACTCTCTTTGAATCTTCTTTATCATGCTAGGATTAGCAGGAAAAAGCAAAAAATTTCAGAATTGCACCTTGCAATGTGGAGATATTACTGTTTGTGCATTTACAATATTCATTGATTTTTGCCATTGAAAAACGTCCAGAAATGTTTGAAGCTACTGACTGAATGAAAGGAGCTGGCATCTCACTCTCTTTGAATCTTCTTTATCATGCTAAGAGGAGCAGGAAAAAGCAAAAAATTTCAGAATTGCACCTTGCAATGTGGAGATATTACTGTTTGTGCATTTACAATATTCATTGATTTTTGCCATTGAAAAACGTCCAGAAATGTTTGAAGCTACTGACTGAATGAAAAGAGCTGGCATCTCACTCTCTGTGAATCTTCTTTGTGATGCTAAGAGGAGCAGGAAAAAGCAAAAAATTTCAGAATTGCACCTTGCAATGTGGAGATATTACTGTTTGTGCATTTACAATATTCATTGATTTTTGCCATTGAAAAACGTCCAGAAATGTTTGAAGCTACTGACTGAATGAAAGGAGCTGGCATCTCACTCTCTTTGAATCTTCTTTATCATGCTAGGATTAGCAGGAAAAAGCAAAAAATTTCAGAATTGCACCTTGCAATGTGGAGATATTACTGTTTGTGCATTTACAATATTCATTGATTTTTGCCATTGAAAAACGTCCAGAAATGTTTGAAGCTACTGACTGAATGAAAGGAGCTGGCATCTCACTCTCTTTGAATCTTCTTTATCATGCTAGGATTAGCAGGAAAAAGCAAAAAATTTCAGAATTGCACCTTGCAATGTGGAGATATTACTGTTTGTGCATTTACAATATTCATTGATTTTTGCCATTGAAAAACGTCCAGAAATGTTTGAAGCTACTGACTGAATGAAAGGAGCTGGCATCTCACTCTCTTTGAATCTTCTTTATCATGCTAGGATTAGCAGGAAAAAGCAAAAAATTTCAGAATTGCACCTTGCAATGCGGAGAAATTACTGTTTGTGCATTTACAATATTCATTGATTTTTGCCATTGAAAAACTTCATGTTATTCATATACCAGAAATGTTTGAAGCTACTGACTGAATGAAAAGAGCTGGCATCTCACTCTCTTTGAATATTCTTTATCATGCTAGGATTAGCAGGAAAAAGCAAAAAATTTCAGAATTGCACCTTGCAATGTGGAGATATTACTGTTTGTGCATTTACAATATTCATTGATTTTTGCCATTGAAAAACGTCCAGAAATGTTTGAAGCTACTGACTGAATGAAAGGAGCTGGCATCTCACTCTCTTTGAATCTTCTTTATCATGCTAGGATTAGCAGGAAAAAGCAAAAAATTTCAGAATTGCACCTTGAAATGTGGAGATATTACTGTTTGTGCATTTACAATATTCATTGATTTTTGCCATTGAAAAACGTCCAGAAATGTTTGAAGCTACTGACTGAATGAAAGGAGCTGGCATCTCACTCTCTTTGAATCTTCTTTATCATGCTAGGATTAGCAGGAAAAAGCAAAAAATTTCAGAATTGCACCTTGCAATGTGGAGATATTACTGTTTGTGCATTTACAATATTCATTAATTTTTGCCATTGAAAAACATCATGTTATTCATATACCAGAAATGTTTGAAGCTACTGACTGAATGAAAAGAGCTGGCATCTCACTCTCTTTGAATATTCTTTATCATGCTAGGAGGAGCAGGAAAAAGCAAAAAATTTCAGAATTGCACCTTGCAATGTGGAGATATTACTGTTTGTGCATTTACAATATTCATTGATTTTTGCCATTGAAAAACGTCCAGAAATGTTTGAAGCTACTGACTGAATGAAAGGAGCTGGCATCTCACTCTCTTTGAATCTTCTTTATCATACTAGGATTAGCAGGAAAAAGCAAAAAATTTCAGAATTGCACCTTGCAATGTGGAGATATTATTGTTTGTGCATTTACAATATTCATTGATTTTTGCCATTGAAAAACATCCAGAAATGTTTGAAGCTACTGACTGAATGAAAGGAGCTGGCATCTCACTCTCTTTGAATCTTCTTTATCATGCTAGGATTAGCAGGAAAAAGCAAAAAATTTCAGAATTGCACCTTGCAATGTGGAGATATTACTGTTTGTGCATTTACAATATTCATTGATTTTTGCCATTGAAAAACGTCCAAAAATGTTTGAAGCTACTGACTGAATGAAAGGAGCTGGCATCTCACTCTCTTTGAATCTTCTTTATCATGCTAGAATTAGCAGGAAAACGCAAAAAATTTCAGAATTGCACCTTGCAATGTGGAGATATTACTGTTTGTGCATTTACAATATTCATTGATTTTTGCCATTGAAAAACGTCCAGAAATGCTTGAAGCTACTGATTGAATGAAAGGAGCTGGCATCTCACTCTCTTTGAATCTTCTTTATCATGCTAGGATTAGCAGGAAAAAGCAAAAAATTTCAGAATTGCACCTTGCAATGTGGAGATATTACTGTTTGTGCATTTACAATATTCATTGATTTTTGCCATTGAAAAACGTCCAGAAATGTTTGAAGCTACTGACTGAATGAAAGGAGCTGGCATCTCACTCTCTTTGAATCTTCTTTATCATGCTAAGAGGAGCAGGAAAAAGCAAAAAATTTCAGAATTGCACCTTGCAATGTGGAGATATTACTGTTTGTGCATTTACAATATTCATTGATTTTTGCCATTGAAAAACGTCCAGAAATGTTTGAAGCTACTGACTGAATGAAAGGAGCTGGCATCTCACTCTCTTTGAATCTTCTTTATCATGCCAGGATTAGCAGGAAAAAGCAAAAAATTTCAGAATTGCACCTTGCAATGTGGAGATATTACTGTTTGTGCATTTACAATATTCATTGATTTTTGCCATTGAAAAATGTCCAGAAATGTTTGAAGCTACTGACTGAATGAAAGGAGCTGGCATCTCACTCTCTTTGAATCTTCTTTATCATGCTAGGATTAGCAGGAAAAAGCAAAAAATTTCAGAATTGCACCTTGCAATGTGGAGATATTACTGTTTGTGCATTTACAATATTCATTGATTTTTGCCATTGAAAAACGTCCAGAAATGTTTGAAGCTACTGACTGAATGAAAGGAGCTGGCATCTCACTCTCTTTGAATCTTCTTTATCATGCTAGAATTAGCAGGAAAACGCAAAAAATTTCAGAATTGCACCTTGCAATGTGGAGATATTACTGTTTGTGCATTTACAATATTCATTGATTTTTGCCATTGAAAAACGTCCAGAAATGCTTGAAGCTACTGATTGAATGAAAGGAGCTGGCATCTCACTCTCTTTGAATCTTCTATATCATGCTAGGATTAGCAGGAAAAAGCAAAAAATTTCAGAATTGCACCTTGCAATGTGGAGATATTACTGTTTGTGCATTTACAATATTCATTGATTTTTGCCATTGAAAAACGTCCAGAAATGTTTGAAGCTACTGACTGAATGAAAGGAGCTGGCATCTCACTCTCTTTGAATCTTCTTTATCATGCTAAGAGGAGCAGGAAAAAGCAAAAAATTTCAGAATTGCACCTTGCAATGTGGAGATATTACTGTTTGTGCATTTACAATATTCATTGATTTTTGCCATTGAAAAACGTCCAGAAATGTTTGAAGCTACTGACTGAATGAAAGGAGCTGGCATCTCACTCTCTTTGAATCTTCTTTATCATGCCAGGATTAGCAGGAAAAAGCAAAAAATTTCAGAATTGCACCTTGCAATGTGGAGATATTACTGTTTGTGCATTTACAATATTCATTGATTTTTGCCATTGAAAAATGTCCAGAAATGTTTGAAGCTACTGACTGAATGAAAGGAGCTGGCATCTCACTCTCTTTGAATCTTCTTTATCATGCTAGGATTAGCAGGAAAAAGCAAAAAATTTCAGAATTGCACCTTGCAATGTGGAGATATTACTGTTTGTGCATTTACAATATTCATTGATTTTTGCCATTGAAAAACATCATGTTATTCATATACCAGAAATGTTTGAAGCTACTGACTGAATGAAAGGAGCTGGCATCTCACTCTCTTTGAATCTTCTTTATCATGCTAGGATTAGCAGGAAAAAGCAAAAAATTTCAGAATTGCACCTTGCAATGTGGAGATATTACTGTTTGTGCATTTACAATATTCATTGATTTTTGCCATTGAAAAACGTCCAGAAATGTTTGAAGCTACTGACTGAATGAAAGGAGCTGGCATCTCACTCTCTTTGAATCTTCTTTATCATGCTAGGATTAGCAGGAAAAAGCAAAAAATTTCAGAATTGCACCTTGCAATGTGGAGATATTACTGTTTGTGCATTTACAATATTCATTGATTTTTGCCATTGAAAAACGTCCAGAAATGTTTGAAGCTACTGACTGAATGAAAGGAGCTGGCATCTCACTCTCTTTGAATCTTCTTTATCATGCTAGGATTAGCAGGAAAAAGCAAAAAATTTCAGAATTGCACCTTGCAATGCGGAGAAATTACTGTTTGTGCATTTACAATATTCATTGATTTTTGCCATTGAAAAACTTCATGTTATTCATATACCAGAAATGTTTGAAGCTACTGACTGAATGAAAAGAGCTGGCATCTCACTCTCTTTGAATATTCTTTATCATGCTAGGATTAGCAGGAAAAAGCAAAAAATTTCAGAATTGCACCTTACAATGTGGAGATATTACTGTTTGTGCATTTACAATATTCATTGATTTTGCCATTGAAAAACGTCCAGAAATGTTTGAAGCTACTGACTGAATGAAAGGAGCTGGCATCTCACTCTCTTTGAATCTTCTTTATCATGCTAGGATTGGCAGGAAAAAGCAAAAAATTTCAGAATTGCACCTTGCAATGTGGAGATATTACTGTTTGTGCATTTACAATATTCATTGATTTTTGCCATTGAAAAACGTCCAGAAATGTTTGAAGCTACTGACTGAATGAAAGGAGCTGGCATCTCACTCTCTTTGAATCTTCTTTATCATGCTAGGATTAGCAGGAAAAAGCAAAAAATTTCAGAATTGCACCTTGCAATGTGGAGATATTACTGTTTGTGCATTTACAATATTCATTGAATTTTGCCATTGAAAAATGTCCAGAAATGTTTGAAGCTACTGACTGAATGAAAGGAGCTGGCATCTCACTCTCTTTGAATCTTCTTTATCATGCTAGGATTAGCAGGAAAAAGCAAAAAATTTCAGAATTGCACCTTGCAATGTGGAGATATTACTGTTTGTGCATTTACAATATTCATTGATTTTTGCCATTGAAAAACGTCCAGAAATGTTTGAAGCTACTGACTGAATGAAAGGAGCTGGCATCTCACTCTCTTTGAATCTTCTTTATCATGCTAAGAGGAGCAGGAAAAAGCAAAAAATTTCAGAATTGCACCTTGCAATGTGGAGATATTACTGTTTGTGCATTTACAATATTCATTGATTTTTGCCATTGAAAAACGTCCAGAAATGTTTGAAGCTACTGACTGAATGAAAAGAGCTGGCATCTCACTCTCTGTGAATCTTCTTTGTGATGCTAAGAGGAGCAGGAAAAAGCAAAAAATTTCAGAATTGCACCTTGCAATGTGGAGATATTACTGTTTGTGCATTTACAATATTCATTGATTTTTGCCATTGAAAAACGTCCAGAAATGTTTGAAGCTACTGACTGAATGAAAGGAGCTGGCATCTCACTCTCTTTGAATCTTCTTTATCATGCTAGGATTAGCAGGAAAAAGCAAAAAATTTCAGAATTGCACCTTGCAATGTGGAGATATTACTGTTTGTGCATTTACAATATTCATTGATTTTTGCCATTGAAAAACGTCCAGAAATGTTTGAAGCTACTGACTGAATGAAAGGAGCTGGCATCTCACTCTCTTTGAATCTTCTTTATCATGCTAGGATTAGCAGGAAAAAGCAAAAAATTTCAGAATTGCACCTTGCAATGTGGAGATATTACTGTTTGTGCATTTACAATATTCATTGATTTTTGCCATTGAAAAACGTCCAGAAATGTTTGAAGCTACTGACTGAATGAAAGGAGCTGGCATCTCACTCTCTTTGAATCTTCTTTATCATGCTAGGATTAGCAGGAAAAAGCAAAAAATTTCAGAATTGCACCTTGCAATGCGGAGAAATTACTGTTTGTGCATTTACAATATTCATTGATTTTTGCCATTGAAAAACTTCATGTTATTCATATACCAGAAATGTTTGAAGCTACTGACTGAATGAAAAGAGCTGGCATCTCACTCTCTTTGAATATTCTTTATCATGCTAGGATTAGCAGGAAAAAGCAAAAAATTTCAGAATTGCACCTTACAATGTGGAGATATTACTGTTTGTGCATTTACAATATTCATTGATTTTGCCATTGAAAAACGTCCAGAAATGTTTGAAGCTACTGACTGAATGAAAGGAGCTGGCATCTCACTCTCTTTGAATCTTCTTTATCATGCTAGGATTGGCAGGAAAAAGCAAAAAATTTCAGAATTGCACCTTGCAATGTGGAGATATTACTGTTTGTGCATTTACAATATTCATTGATTTTTGCCATTGAAAAACGTCCAGAAATGTTTGAAGCTACTGACTGAATGAAAGGAGCTGGCATCTCACTCTCTTTGAATCTTCTTTATCATGCTAGGATTAGCAGGAAAAAGCAAAAAATTTCAGAATTGCACCTTGCAATGTGGAGATATTACTGTTTGTGCATTTACAATATTCATTGATTTTTGCCATTGAAAAACGTCCAGAAATGTTTGAAGCTACTGACTGAATGAAAGGAGCTGGCATCTCACTCTCTTTGAATCTTCTTTATCATGCTAGGATTAGCAGGAAAAAGCAAAAAATTTCAGAATTGCACCTTGCAATGTGGAGATATTACTGTTTGTGCATTTACAATATTCATTGATTTTTGCCATTGAAAAACGTCCAGAAATGTTTGAAGCTACTGACTGAATGAAAGGAGCTGGCATCTCACTCTCTTTGAATCTTCTTTATCATGCTAGGATTAGCAGGAAAAAGCAAAAAATTTCAGAATTGCACCTTGCAATGTGGAGATATTACTGTTTGTGCATTTACAATATTCATTGATTTTTGCCATTGAAAAATGTCCAGAAATGTTTGAAGCTACTGACTGAATGAAAGGAGCTGGCATCTCACTCTCTTTGAATCTTCTTTATCATGCTAGGATTAGCAGGAAAAAGCAAAAAATTTCAGAATTGCACCTTGCAATGTGGAGATATTACTGTTTGTGCATTTACAATATTCATTGATTTTTGCCATTGAAAAACATCATGTTATTCATATACCAGAAATGTTTGAAGCTACTGACTGAATGAAAGGAGCTGGCATCTCACTCTCTTTGAATCTTCTTTATCATGCTAGGATTAGCAGGAAAAAGCAAAAAATTTCAGAATTGCACCTTGCAATGTGGAGATATTACTGTTTGTGCATTTACAATATTCATTGATTTTTGCCATTGAAAAACGTCCAGAAATGTTTGAAGCTACTGACTGAATGAAAGGAGCTGGCATCTCACTCTCTTTGAATCTTCTTTATCATGCTAGGATTAGCAGGAAAAAGCAAAAAATTTCAGAATTGCACCTTGCAATGTGGAGATATTACTGTTTGTGCATTTACAATATTCATTGATTTTTGCCATTGAAAAACGTCCAGAAATGTTTGAAGCTACTGACTGAATGAAATGAGCTGGCATCTCACTCTCTTTGAATCTTCTTTATCATGCTAGGATTAGCAGGAAAAAGCAAAAAATTTCAGAATTGCACCTTGCAATGTGGAGATATTACTGTTTGTGCATTTACAATATTCATTGATTTTTGCCATTGAAAAACGTCCAGAAATGTTTGAAGCTACTGACTGAATGAAAGGAGCTGGCATCTCACTCTCTTTGAATCTTCTTTATCATGCTAGGATTAGCAGTAAAAAGCAAAAAATTTCAGAATTGCACCTTGCAATGTGGAGATATTACTGTTTGTGCATTTACAATATTCATTAATTTTTGCCATTGAAAAACATCATGTTATTCATATACCAGAAATGTTTGAAGCTACTGACTGAATGAAAAGAGCTGGCATCTCACTCTCTTTGAATCTTCTTTATCATGCTAGGAGGAGCAGGAAAAAGCAAAAAATTTCAGAATTGCACCTTGCAATGTGGAGATATTACTGTTTGTGCATTTACAATATTCATTGATTTTTGCCATTGAAAAACGTCCAGAAATGTTTGAAGCTACTGACTGAATGAAAGGAGCTGGCATCTCACTCTCTTTGAATCTTCTTTATCATACTAGGATTAGCAGGAAAAAGCAAAAAATTTCAGAATTGCACCTTGCAATGTGGAGATATTACTGTTTGTGCATTTACAATATTCATTGATTTTTGCCATTGAAAAACATCCAGAAATGTTTGAAGCTACTGACTGAATGAAAGGAGCTGGCATCTCACTCTCTTTGAATCTTCTTTATCATGCTAGGATTAGCAGGAAAAAGCAAAAAATTTCAGAATTGCACCTTGCAATGTGGAGATATTACTGTTTGTGCATTTACAATATTCATTGATTTTTGCCATTGAAAAACGTCCAGAAATGTTTGAAGCTACTGACTGAATGAAAGGAGCTGGCATCTCACTCTCTTTGAATCTTCTTTATCATGCTAGAATTAGCAGGAAAACGCAAAAAATTTCAGAATTGCACCTTGCAATGTGGAGATATTACTGTTTGTGCATTTACAATATTCATTGATTTTTGCCATTGAAAAACGTCCAGAAATGTTTGAAGCTACTGATTGAATGAAAGGAGCTGGCATCTCACTCTCTTTGAATCTTCTTTATCATTCTAGGATTAGCAGGAAAAAGCAAAAAATTTCAGAATTGCACCTTGCAATGTGGAGATATTACTGTTTGTGCATTTACAATATTCATTGATTTTTGCCATTGAAAAACGTCCAGAAATGTTTGAAGCTACTGACTGAATGAAAGGAGCTGGCATCTCACTCTCTTTGAATCTTCTTTATCATGCTAAGAGGAGCAGGAAAAAGCAAAAAATTTCAGAATTGCACCTTGCAATGTGGAGATATTACTGTTTGTGCATTTACAATATTCATTGATTTTTGCCATTGAAAAACGTCCAGAAATGTTTGAAGCTACTGACTGAATGAAAGGAGCTGGCATCTCACTCTCTTTGAATCTTCTTTATCATGCCAGGATTAGCAGGAAAAAGCAAAAAATTTCAGAATTGCACCTTGCAATGTGGAGATATTACTGTTTGTGCATTTACAATATTCATTGATTTTTGCCATTGAAAAATGTCCAGAAATGTTTGAAGCTACTGACTGAATGAAATGAGCTGGCATCTCACTCTCTTTGAATCTTCTTTATCATGCTAGGATTAGCAGGAAAAAGCAAAAAATTTCAGAATTGCACCTTGCAATGTGGAGATATTACTGTTTGTGCATTTACAATATTCATTGATTTTTGCCATTGAAAAACATCATGTTATTCATATACCAGAAATGTTTGAAGCTACTGACTGAATGAAAGGAGCTGGCATCTCACTCTCTTTGAATCTTCTTTATCATGCTAGGATTAGCAGGAAAAAGCAAAACATTTCAGAATTGCACCTTGCAATGTGGAGATATTACTGTTTGTGCATTTACAATATTCATTGATTTTTGCCATTGAAAAACGTCCAGAAATGTTTGAAGCTACTGACTGAATGAAAGGAGCTGGCATCTCACTCTCTTTGAATCTTCTTTATCATGCTAGGATTAGCAGGAAAAAGCAAAAAATTTCAGAATTGCACCTTGCAATGTGGAGATATTACTGTTTGTGCATTTACAATATTCATTGATTTTTGCCATTGAAAAATGTCCAGAAATGTTTGAAGCTACTGACTGAATGAAAGGAGCTGGCATCTCACTCTCTTTGAATCTTCTTTATCATGCTAGGATTAGCAGGAAAAAGCAAAAAATTTCAGAATTGCACCTTGCAATGTGGAGATATTACTGTTTGTGCATTTACAATATTCATTGATTTTTGCCATTGAAAAACATCATGTTATTCATATACCAGAAATGTTTGAAGCTACTGACTGAATGAAAGGAGCTGGCATCTCACTCTCTTTGAATCTTCTTTATCATGCTAGGATTAGCAGGAAAAAGCAAAAAATTTCAGAATTGCACCTTGCAATGTGGAGATATTACTGTTTGTGCATTTACAATATTCATTGATTTTTGCCATTGAAAAACGTCCAGAAATGTTTGAAGCTACTGACTGAATGAAAGGAGCTGGCATCTCACTCTCTTTGAATCTTCTTTATCATGCTAGGATTAGCAGGAAAAAGCAAAAAAATTCAGAATTGCACCTTGCAATGTGGAGATATTACTGTTTGTGCATTTACAATATTCATTGATTTTTGCCATTGAAAAACGTCCAGAAATGTTTGAAGCTACTGACTGAATGAAATGAGCTGGCATCTCACTCTCTTTGAATCTTCTTTATCATGCTAGGATTAGCAGGAAAAAGCAAAAAATTTCAGAATTGCACCTTGCAATGTGGAGATATTACTGTTTGTGCATTTACAATATTCATTGATTTTTGCCATTGAAAAACATCCAGAAATGTTTGAAGCTACTGACTGAATGAAAGGAGCTGGCATCTCACTCTCTTTGAATCTTCTTTATCATGCTAGGATTAGCAGGAAAAAGCCAAAAAATTCAGAATTGCACCTTGCAATGTGGAGATATTACTGTTTGTGCATTTACAATATTCATTGATTTTTGCCATTGAAAAACGTCCAGAAATGTTTGAAGCTACTGACTGAATGAAAGGAGCTGGCATCTCACTCTCTTTGAATCTTCTTTATCATGCTAAGAGGAGCAGGAAAAAGCAAAAAATTTCAGAATTGCACCTTGCAATGTGGAGATATTACTGTTTGTGCATTTACAATATTCATTGATTTTTGCCATTGAAAAACGTTCAGAAATGTTTGATGCTACTGACTGAATGAAAAGAGCTGGCATCTCACTCTCTTTGAATCTTCTTTATCATGCTAAGAAGAGCAGGAAAAAGCAAAAAATTTCAGAATTGCACTTGCAATGTGGAGATATTACTGTTTGTGCATTTACAATATTCATTGATTTTTGCCATTGAAAAACGTCCAGAAATGT
This sequence comes from Phyllobates terribilis, assembly GCF_046119375.1. NCBI lineage: Eukaryota > Metazoa > Chordata > Amphibia > Anura > Dendrobatidae > Phyllobates > Phyllobates terribilis. The sequence goes on along the minus strand of NW_027364513.1, from coordinate 33,552 downwards.
TTGAAGCTACTGACTGAATGAAAGGAGCTGGCATCTCACTCTCTTTGAATCTTCTTTATCATGCTAGGATTAGCAGGAAAAAGCAAAAAATTTCAGAATTGCACCTTGCAATGTGGAGATATTACTGTTTGTGCATTTACAATATTCATTGATTTTTGCCATTGAAAAACGTCCAGAAATGTTTGAAGCTACTGACTGAATGAAAGGAGCTGGCATCTCACTCTCTTTGAATCTTCTTTATCATGCTAGGATTAGCAGGAAAAAGCAAAAAATTTCAGAATTGCACCTTGCAATGTGGAGATATTACTGTTTGTGCATTTACAATATTCATTGATTTTTGCCATTGAAAAACGTCCAGAAATGTTTGAAGCTACTGACTGAATGAAAGGAGCTGGCATCTCACACTCTTTGAATCTTCTTTATCATGCTAGGATTAGCAGGAAAAAGCAAAAAATTTCAGAATTGCACCTTGCAATGCGGAGAAATTACTGTTTGTGCATTTACAATATTCATTGATTTTTGCCATTGAAAAACATCATGTTATTCATATACCAGAAATGTTTGAAGCTACTGACTGAACGAAAAGAGCTGGCATCTCACTCTCTTTGAATCTTCTTTATCATGCTAAGAGGAGCAGGAAAAAGCAAAAAGTTTCAGAATTGCACCTTGCAATGTGGAGATATTACTGTTTGTGCATTTACAATATTCATTGATTTTTGCCATTGAAAAACGTCCAGAAATGTTTGAAGCTACTGACTGAATGAAAGGAGCTGGCATCTCACTCTCTTTGAATCTTCTTTATCATGCTAGGATTAGCAGGAAAAAGCAAAAAATTTCAGAATTGCACCTTGCAATGTGGAGATATTACTGTTTGTGCATTTACAATATTCATTGATTTTTGCCATTGAAAAACGTCCAGAAATGTTTGAAGCTACTGACTGAATGAAAGGAGCTGGCATCTCACTCTCTTTGAATCTTCTTTATCATGCTAGGATTAGCAGGAAAAAGCAAAAAATTTCAGAATTGCACCTTGCAATGTGGAGATATTACTGTTTGTGCATTTACAATATTCATTGATTTTTGCCATTGAAAAACGTCCAGAAATGTTTGAAGCTACTGACTGAATGAAAGGAGCTGGCATCTCACTCTCTTTGAATCTTCTTTATCATGCTAGGATTAGCAGGAAAAAGCAAAAAATATCAGAATTGCACCTTGCAATGTGGAGATATTACTGTTTGTGCATTTACAATATTCATTGATTTTTGCCATTGAAAAACGTCCAGAAATGTTTGAAGCTACTGACTGAATGAAAGGAGCTGGCATCTCACTCTCTTTGAATCTTCTTTATCATGCTAGGATTAGCAGGAAAAAGCAAAAAATTTCAGAATTGCACCTTGCAATGCGGAGAAATTACTGTTTGTGCATTTACAATATTCATTGATTTTTGCCATTGAAAAACATCCAGAAATGTTTGAAGCTACTGACTGAATGAAAGGAGCTGGCATCTCACTCTCTTTGAATCTTCTTTATCATGCTAGGAATAGCAGGAAAAAGCAAAAAATTTCAGAATTGCACCTTGCAATGTGGAGATATTACTGTTTGTGCATTTACAATATTCATTGATTTTTGCCATTGAAAAACGTCCAGAAATGTTTGAAGCTACTGACTGAATGAAAGGAGCTGGCATCTCACTCTCTTTGAATCTTCTTTATCATGCTAGGATTAGCAGGAAAAAGCAAAAAATTTCAGAATTGCACCTTGCAATGTGGAGATATTACTGTTTGTGCATTTACAATATTCATTGATTTTTGCCATTGAAAAACGTCCAGAAATGTTTGAAGCTACTGACTGAATGAAAGGAGCTGGCATCTCACTCTCTTTGAATCTTCTTTATCATGCTAGGATTAGCAGGAAAAAGCAAAAAAATTCAGAATTGCACCTTGCAATGTGGAGATATTACTGTTTGTGCATTTACAATATTCATTGATTTTTGCCATTGAAAAACGTCCAGAAATGTTTGAAGCTACTGATTGAATGAAAGGAGCTGGCATCTCACTCTCTTTGAATCTTCTTTATCATGCTAGGATTAGCAGGAAAAAGCAAAAAATTTCAGAATTGCAGCTTGCAATGTGGAGATATTACTGTTTGTGCATTTACAATATTCATTGATTTTTGCCATTGAAAAACGTCCAGAAATGTTTGAAGCTACTGACTGAATGAAAGGAGCTGGCATCTCACTCTCTTTGAATCTTCTTTATCATGCTAAGAGGAGCAGGAAAAAGCAAAAAATTTCAGAATTGCACCTTGCAATGTGGAGATATTACTGTTTGTGCATTTACAATATTCATTGATTTTTGCCATTGAAAAACGTCCAGAAATGTTTGAAGCTACTGACTGAATGAAAGGAGCTGGCATCTCACTCTCTTTGAATCTTCTTTATCATGCCAGTATTAGCAGGAAAAAGCAAAAAATTTCAGAATTGCACCTTGCAATGTGGAGATATTACTGTTTGTGCATTTACAATATTCATTGATTTTTGCCATTGAAAAATGTCCAGAAATGTTTGAAGCTACTGACTGAATGAAAGGAGCTGGCATCTCACTCTCTTTGAATCTTCTTTATCATGCTAGGATTAGCAGGAAAAAGCAAAAAATTTCAGAATTGCACCTTGCAATGTGGAGATATTACTGTTTGTGCATTTACAATATTCATTGATTTTTGCCATTGAAAAACATCCAGAAATGTTTGAAGCTACTGACTGAATGAAAGGAGCTGGCATCTCACTCTCTTTGAATCTTCTTTATCATGCTAGGATTAGCAGGAAAAAGCAAAAAATTTCAGAATTGCACCTTGCAATGTGGAGATATTACTGTTTGTGCATTTACAATATTCATTGATTTTTGCCATTGAAAAATGTCCAGAAATGTTTGAAGCTACTGACTGAATGAAAGGAGCTGGCATCTCACTCTCTTTGAATCTTCTTTATCATGCTAGGATTAGCAGGAAAAAGCAAAAAATTTCAGAATTGCACCTTGCAATGTGGAGATATTACTGTTTGTGCATTTACAATATTCATTGATTTTTGCCATTGAAAAACATCCAGAAATGTTTGAAGCTACTGACTGAATGAAAGGAGCTGGCATCTCACTCTCTTTGAATCTTCTTTATCATGCTAGGATTAGCAGGAAAAAGCAAAAAATTTCAGAATTGCACCTTGCAATGTGGAGATATTACTGTTTGTGCATTTACAATATTCATTGATTTTTGCCATTGAAAAACGTCCAGAAATGTTTGAAGCTACTGACTGAATGAAAGGAGCTGGCATCTCACTCTCTTTGAATCTTCTTTATCATGCTAAGAGGAGCAGGAAAAAGCAAAAAATTTCAGAATTGCACCTTGCAATGTGGAGATATTACTGTTTGTGCATTTACAATATTCATTGATTTTTGCCATTGAAAAACGTCCAGAAATGTTTGAAGCTACTGACTGAATGAAAAGAGCTGGCATCTCACTCTCTTTGAATCTTCTTTATCATGCTAAGAAGAGCAGGAAAAAGCAAAAAATTTCAGAATTGCACCTTGCAATGTGGAGATATTACTGTTTGTGCATTTACAATATTCATTGATTTTTGCCATTGAAAAACGTCCAGAAATGTTTGAAGCTACTGACTGAAAGAAAGGAGCTGGCATCTCACTCTCTTTGAATCTTCTTTATCATGCTAGGATTAGCAGGAAAAAGCAAAAAATTTCAGAATTGCACCTTGCAATGTGGAGATATTACTGTTTGTGCATTTACAATATTCATTGATTTTTGCCATTGAAAAACGTCCAGAAATGTTTGAAGCTACTGACTGAATAAAAGTAGCTGGCATCTCACTCTATTTGAATCTTCTTTATCATGCTAGGATTAGCAGGAAAAAGCAAAAAATTTCAGAATTGCACCTTGCAATGTGGAGATATTACTGTTTGTGCATTTACAATATTCATTGATTTTTGCCATTGAAAAACGTCCAGAAATGTTTGAAGCTACTGACTGAATGAAATGAGCTGGCATCTCACTCTATTTGAATCTTGTTTATCATGCTAGGATTAGCAGGAAAAGGCAAAAAATTTCAGAATTGCACCTTGCAATGTGGAGATATTACTGTTTGTGCATTTACAATATTCATTGATTTTTGCCATTGAAAAACATCCAGAAATGTTTGAAGCTACTGACTGAATGAAAGGAGCTGGCATCTCACTCTCTTTGAATCTTCTTTATCATGCTAGGATTAGCAGGAAAAAGCAAAAAATTTCAGAATTGCACCTTGCAATGTGGAGATATTACTGTTTGTGCATTTACAATATTCATTGATTTTTGCCATTGAAAAACGTCCAGAAATGTTTGAAGCTACTGACTGAATGAAAGGAGCTGGCATCTCACTCTCTTTGAATCTTCTTTATCATGCTAAGAGGAGCAGGAAAAAGCAAAAAATTTCAGAATTGCACCTTGCAATGTGGAGATATTACTGTTTGTGCATTTACAATATTCATTGATTTTTGCCATTGAAAAACGTCCAGAAATGTTTGAAGCTACTGACTGAATGAAAAGAGCTGGCATCTCACTCTCTTTGAATCTTCTTTATCATGCTAAGAAGAGCAGGAAAAAGCAAAAAATTTCAGAATTGCACCTTGCAATGTGGAGATATTACTGTTTGTGCATTTACAATATTCATTGATTTTTGCCATTGAAAAACGTCCAGAAATGTTTGAAGCTACTGACTGAAAGAAAGGAGCTGGCATCTCACTCTCTTTGAATCTTCTTTATCATGCTAGGATTAGCAGGAAAAAGCAAAAAATTTCAGAATTGCACCTTGCAATGTGGAGATATTACTGTTTGTGCATTTACAATATTCATTGATTTTTGCCATTGAAAAACATCCAGAAATGTTTGAAGCTACTGACTGAATGAAAGGAGCTGGCATCTCACTCTCTTTGAATCTTCTTTATCATGCTAGGATTAGCAGGAAAAAGCAAAAAATTTCAGAATTGCACCTTGCAATGTGGAGATATTACTGTTTGTGCATTTACAATATTCATTGATTTTTGCCATTGAAAAACGTCCAGAAATGTTTGAAGCTACTGACTGAATGAAAGGAGCTGGCATCTCACTCTATTTGAATCTTCTTTAGCATGCTAGGATTAGCAGGAAAAAGCAAAAAATTTCAGAATTGCACCTTGCAATGTGGAGATATTACTGTTTGTGCATTTACAATATTCATTGATTTTTGCCATTGAAAAACGTCCAGAAATGTTTGAAGCTACTGACTGAATGAAATGAGCTGGCATCTCACTCTCTTTGAATCTTCTTTATCATGCTAGGATTAGCAGGAAAAAGCAAAAAATTTCAGAATTGCACCTTGCAATGTGGAGATATTACTGTTTGTGCATTTACAATATTCATTGATTTTTGCCATTGAAAAACATCCAGAAATGTTTGAAGCTACTGACTGAATGAAAGGAGCTGGCATCTCACTCTCTTTGAATCTTCTTTATCATGCTAGGATTAGAAGGAAAAAGCAAAAAATTTCAGAATTGCACCTTGCAATGTGGAGATATTACTGTTTGTGCATTTACAATATTCATTGATTTTTGCCATTGAAAAACGTCCAGAAATGTTTGAAGCTACTGACTGAATGAAAGGAGCTGGCATCTCACTCTCTTTGAATCTTCTTTATCATGCTAAGAGGAGCAGGAAAAAGCAAAAAATTTCAGAATTGCACCTTGCAATGTGGAGATATTACTGTTTGTGCATTTACAATATTCATTGATTTTTGCCATTGAAAAACGTCCAGAAATGTTTGAAGCTACTGACTGAATGAAAAGAGCTGGCATCTCACTCTCTTTGAATCTTCTTTATCATGCTAAGAAGAGCAGGAAAAAGCAAAAAATTTCAGAATTGCACCTTGCAATGTGGAGATATTACTGTTTGTGCATTTACAATATTCATTGATTTTTGCCATTGAAAAACGTCCAGAAATGTTTGAAGCTACTGACTGAATGAAAGGAGCTGGCATCTCACTCTCTTTGAATCTTCTTTATCATGCTAGGATTAGCAGGAAAAAGCAAAAAATTTCAGAATTGCACCTTGCAATGTGGAGATATTACTGTTTGTGCATTTACAATATTCATTGATTTTTGCCATTGAAAAACATCCAGAAATGTTTGAAGCTACTGACTGAATGAAAGGAGCTGGCATCTCACTCTCTTTGAATCTTCTTTATCATGCTAGGATTAGCAGGAAAAAGAAAAAAAATTTCAGAATTGCACCTTGCAATGTGGAGATATTACTGTTTGTGCATTTACAATATTCATTGATTTTTGCCATTGAAAAACGTCCAGAAATGTTTGAAGCTACTGACTGAATGAAAGGAGCTGGCATCTCACTCTCTTTGAATCTTCTTTATCATGCTAGGATTAGCAGGAAAAAGCAAAAAATTTCAGAATTGCACCTTGCAATGCGGAGAAATTAATGTTTGTGCATTTACAATATTCATTGATTTTTGCCATTGAAAAACATCATGTTATTCATATACCAGAAATGTTTGAAGCTACTGACTGAATGAAAAGAGCTGGCATCTCACTCTCTTTGAATCTTCTTTATCATGCTAAGAGGAGCAGGAAAAAGCAAAAAATTTCAGAATTGCACCTTGCAATGTGGAGATATTACTGTTTGTGCATTTACAATATTCATTGATTTTTGCCATTGAAAAACGTCCAGAAATGTTTGAAGCTACTGACTGAATGAAAGGAGCTGGCATCTCACTCTCTTTGAATCTTCTTTATCATGCTAGGATTAGCAGGAAAAAGCAAAAAATTTCAGAATTGCACCTTGCAATGTGGAGATATTACTGTTTGTGCATTTACAATATTCATTGATTTTTGCCATTGAAAAACGTCCAGAAATGTTTGAAGCTACTGACTGAATGAAAGGAGCTGGCATCTCACTCTCTTTGAATCTTCTTTATCATGCTAGGATTAGCAGGAAAAAGCAAAAAATTTCAGAATTGCACCTTGCAATGTGGAGATATTACTGTTTGTGCATTTACAATATTCATTGATTTTTGCCATTGAAAAACGTCCAGAAATGTTTGAAGCTACTGACTGAATGAAAGGAGCTGGCATCTCACTCTCTTTGAATCTTCTTTATCATGCTAGGATTAGCAGGAAAAAGCAAAAAATTTCAGAATTGCACCTTGCAATGTGGAGATATTACTGTTTGTGCATTTACAATATTCATTGATTTTTGCCATTGAAAAACGTCCAGAAATGTTTGAAGCTACTAACTGAATGAAAGGAGCTGGCATCTCACTCTCTTTGAATCTTCTTTATCATGCTAGGATTAGCAGGAAAAAGCAAAAAATTTCAGAATTGCACCTTGCAATGCGGAGAAATTACTGTTTGTGCATTTACAATATTCATTGATTTTTGCCATTGAAAAACATCATGTTATTCATATACCAGAAATGTTTGAAGCTACTGACTGAATGAAAGGAGCTGGCATATCACTCTCTTTGAATCTTCTTTATCATGCTAAGAGGAGCAGGAAAAAGCTAAAAATTTCAGAATTGCACCTTGCAATGTGGAGATATTACTGTTTGTGCATTTACAATATTCATTGATTTTTGCCATTGAAAAACGTCCAGAAATGTTTGAAGCTACTGACTGAATGAAAGGAGCTGGCATCTCACTCTCTTTGAATCTTCTTTATCATGCTAGGATTAGCAGGAAAAAGCAAAAAATTTCAGAATTGCACCTTGCAATGTGGAGATATTACTGTTTGTGCATTTACAATATTCATTGATTTTTGCCATTGAAAAACGTCCAGAAATGTTTGAAGCTACTGACTGAATGAAAGGAGCTGGCATCTCACTCTCTTTGAATCTTCTTTATCATGCTAAGAGGAGCAGGAAAAAGCAAAAAATTACAGAATTGCACCTTGCAAGGTGGAGATATTACTGTTTGTGCATTTACAATATTCATTGATTTTTGCCATTGAAAAACGTCCAGAAATGTTTGAAGCTACTGACTGAATGAAAGGAGCTGGCATCTCACTCTCTTTGAATCTTCTTTATCATGCTAGGATTAGCAGGAAAAAGCAAAAAATTTCAGAATTGCACCTTGCAATGCGGAGAAATTACTGTTTGTGCATTTACAATATTCATTGATTTTTGCCATTGAAAAACATCATGTTATTCATATACCAGAAATGTTTGAAGCTACTGACTGAATGAAAAGAGCTGGCATCTCACTCTCTTTGAATCTTCTTTATCATGCTAAGAGGAGCAGGAAAAAGCAAAAAATTACAGAATTGCACCTTGCAATGTGGAGATATTACTGTTTGTGCATTTACAATATTCATTGATTTTTGCCATTGAAAAACGTCCAGAAATGTTTGAAGCTACTGACTGAATGAAAGGAGCTGGCATCTCACTCTCTTTGAATCCTCTTTATCATGCTAGGATTAGCAGGAAAAAGCAAAAAATTTCAGAATTGCACCTTGCAATGTGGAGATATTACTGTTTGTGCATTTACAATATTCATTGATTTTTGCCATTGCAAAACGTCCAGAAATGTTTGAAGCTACTGTCTGAATGAAAGGAGCTGGCATCTCACTCTCTTTGAATCTTCTTTATCATGCTAGGATTAGCAGGAAAAAGCAAAAAATTTCAGAATTGCACCTTGCAATGTGGAGATATTACTGTTTGTGCATTTACAATATTCATTGATTTTTGCCATTGAAAAACGTCCAGAAATGTTTGAAGCTACTGACTGAATGAAAGGAGCTGGCATCTCACTCTCTTTGAATCTTCTTTATCATGCTAGGATTAGCAGGAAAAAGCAAAAATTTCAGAATTGCACCTTGCAATGTGGAGATATTACTGTTTGTGCATTTACAATATTCATTGATTTTTGCCATTGAAAAACATCCAGAAATGTTTGAAGCTACTGACTGAATGAAAGGAGCTGGCATCTCACTCTCTTTGAATCTTCTTTATCATGCTAGGATTAGCAGGAAAAAGCAAAAAATTTCAGAATTGCACCTTGCAATGCGGAGAAATTACTGTTTGTGCATTTACAATATTCATTGATTTTTGCCATTGAAAAACATCATGTTATTCATATACCAGAAATGTTTGAAGCTACTGACTGAATGAAAAGAGCTGGCATCTCACTCTCTTTGAATCTTCTTTATCATTCTAAGAGGAGCAGGAAAAAGCAAAAAATTTCAGAATTGCACCTTGCAATGTGGAGATATTACTGTTTGTGCATTTACAATATTCATTGATTTTTGCCATTGAAAAACGTCCAGAAATGTTTGAAGCTACTGACTGAATGAAAGGAGCTGGCATCTCACTCTCTTTGAATCTTCTTTATCATGCTAGGATTAGCAGGAAAAAGCAAAAAATTTCAGAATTGCACCTTGCAATGTGGAGATATTACTGTTTGTGCATTTACAATATTCATTGATTTTTGCCATTGAAAAACGTCCAGAAATGTTTGAAGCTACTGACTGAATGAAAGGAGCTGGCATCTCACTCTCTTTGAATCTTCTTTATCATGCTAGGATTAGCAGGAAAAAGCAAAAAATTTCAGAATTGCACCTTGCAATGTGGAGATATTACTGTTTGTGCATTTACAATATTCATTGATTTTTGCCATTGAAAAACATCATGTTATTCATATACCAGAAATGTTTGAAGCTACTGACTGAATGAAAGGAGCTGGCATCTCACTCTCTTTGAATCTTCTTTATCATGCTAGGATTAGCAGGAAAAAGCAAAAAATTTCAGAATTGCACCTTGCAATGTGGAGATATTACTGTTTGTGCATTTACAATATTCATTGATTTTTGCCATTGAAAAACGTCCAGAAATGTTTGAAGCTACTGACTGAATGAAAGGAGCTGGCATCTCACTCTCTTTGAATCTTCTTTATCATGCTAGGATTAGCAGGAAAAAGCAAAAAATTTCAGAATTGCACCTTGCAATGTGGAGATATTACTGTTTGTGCATTTACAATATTCATTGATTTTTGCCATTGAAAACGTCCAGAAATGTTTGAAGCTACTAACTGAATGAAAGGAGCTGGCATCTCACTCTCTTTGAATCTTCTTTATCATGCTAGGATTAGCAGGAAAAAGCAAAAAATTTCAGAATTGCACCTTGCAATGCGGAGAAATTACTGTTTGTGCATTTACAATATTCATTGATTTTTGCCATTGAAAAACATCATGTTATTCATATACGAGAAATGTTTGAAGCTACTGACTGAATGAAAAGAGCTGGCATCTCACTCTCTTTGAATCTTCTTTATCATGCTAAGAGGAGCAGGAAAAAGCAAAAAATTTCAGAATTGCACCTTGCAATGTGGAGATATTACTGTTTGTGCATTTACAATATTCATTGATTTTTGCCATTGAAAAACGTCCAGAAATGTTTGAAGCTACTTGACTGAATGAAAGGAGCTGGCATCTCACTCTCTTTGAATCTTCTTTATCATGCTAGGATTAGCAGGAAAAAGCAAAAAATTTCAGAATTGCACCTTGCAATGCGGAGAAATTACTGTTTGTGCATTTACAATATTCATTGATTTTTGCCATTGAAAAACATCATGTTATTCATATACCAGAAATGTTTGAAGCTACTGACTGAATGAAAGGAGCTGGCATCTCACTCTCTTTGAATCTTCTTTATCATGCTAGGATTAGCAGGAAAAAGCAAAAAATTTCAGAATTGCACCTTGCAATGCGGAGAAATTACTGTTTGTGCATTTACAATATTCATTGATTTTTGCCATTGAAAAACATCATGTTATTCATATACCAGAAATGTTTGAAGCTACTGACTGAATGAAAAGAGCTGGCATCTCACTCTCTTTGAATCTTCTTTATCATGCTAAGAGGAGCAGGAAAAAGCAAAAAATTTCAGAATTGCACCTTGCAATGTGGAGATATTACTGTTTGTGCATTTACAATATTCATTGATTTTTGCCATTGAAAAACGTCCAGAAATGTTTGAAGCTACTGACTGAATGAAAGGAGCTGGCATCTCACTCTCTTTGAATCTTCTTTATCATGCTAGGATTAGCAGGAAAAAGCAAAAAATTTCAGAATTGCACCTTGCAATGTGGAGATATTACTGTTTGTGCATTTACAATATTCATTGATTTTTGCCATTGAAAAACGTCCAGAAATGTTTGAAGCTACTGACTGAATGAAAGGAGCTGGCATCTCACTCTCTTTGAATCTTCTTTATCATGCTAGGATTAGCAGGAAAAAGCAAAAAATTTCAGAATTGCACCTTGCAATGTGGAGATATTACTGTTTGTGCATTTACAATATTCATTGATTTTTGCCATTGAAAAACGTCCAGAAATGTTTGAAGCTACTAACTGAATGAAAGGAGCTGGCATCTCACTCTCTTTGAATCTTCTTTATCATGCTAGGATTAGCAGGAAAAAGCAAAAAATTTCAGAATTGCACCTTGCAATGTGGAGATATTACTGTTTGTGCATTTACAATATTCATTGATTTTTGCCATTGAAAAACGTCCAGAAATGTTTGAAGCTACTGACTGAATGAAAGGAGCTGGCATCTCACTCTCTTTGAATCTTCTTTATCATGCTAGGATTAGCAGGAAAAAGCAAAACATTTCAGAATTGCACCTTGCAATGTGGAGATATTACTGTTTGTGCATTTACAATATTCATTGATTTTTGCCATTGAAAAACGTCCAGAAATGTTTGAAGCTACTGACTGAATGAAAGGAGCTGGCATCTCACTCTCTTTGAATCTTCTTTATCATGCTAGGATTAGCAGGAAAAAGCAAAAATTTCAGAATTGCACCTTGCAATGTGGAGATATTACTGTTTGTGCATTTACAATATTCATTGATTTTTGCCATTGAAAAACATCCAGAAATGTTTGAAGCTACTGACTGAATGAAAGGAGCTGGCATCTCACTCTCTTTGAATCTTCTTTATCATGCTAGGATTAGCAGGAAAAAGCAAAAAATTTCAGAATTGCACCTTGCAATGCGGAGAAATTACTGTTTGTGCATTTACAATATTCATTGATTTTTGCCATTGAAAAACATCATGTTATTCATATACCAGAAATGTTTGAAGCTACTGACTGAATGAAAGGAGCTGGCATCTCACTCTCTTTGAATCTTCTTTATCATGCTAAGAGGAGCAGGAAAAAGCAAAAAATTTCAGAATTGCACCTTGCAATGTGGAGATATTACTGTTTGTGCATTTACAATATTCATTGATTTTTGCCATTGAAAAACGTCCAGAAATGTTTGAAGCTACTTGACTGAATGAAAGGAGCTGGCATCTCACTCTCTTTGAATCTTCTTTATCATGCTAGGATTAGCAGGAAAAAGCAAAAAATTTCAGAATTGCACCTTGCAATGAGGAGAAATTACTGTTTGTGCATTTACAATATTCATTGATTTTTGCCATTGAAAAACATCATGTTATTCATATACCAGAAATGTTTGAAGCTACTGACTGAATGAAAGGAGCTGGCATATCACTCTCTTTGAATCTTCTTTATCATGCTAAGAGGAGCAGGAAAAAGCTAAAAATTTCAGAATTGCACCTTGCAATGTGGAGATATTACTGTTTGTGCATTTACAATATTCATTGATTTTTGCCATTGAAAAACGTCCAGAAATGTTTGAAGCTACTGACTGAATGAAAGGAGCTGGCATCTCACTCTCTTTGAATCTTCTTTATCATGCTAGGATTAGCAGGAAAAAGCAAAAAATTTCAGAATTGCACCTTGCAATGTGGAGATATTACTGTTTGTGCATTTACAATATTCATTGATTTTTGCCATTGAAAAACATCATGTTATTCATATACCAGAAATGTTTGAAGCTACTGACTGAATGAAAGGAGCTGGCATCTCACTCTCTTTGAATCTTCTTTATCATGCTAGGATTAGCAGGAAAAAGCAAAAAATTTCAGAATTGCACCTTGCAATGCGGAGAAATTACTGTTTGTGCATTTACAATATTCATTGATTTTTGCCATTGAAAAACATCATGTTATTCATATACCAGAAATGTTTGAAGCTACTGACTGAATGAAAAGAGCTGGCATCTCACTCTCTTTGAATCTTCTTTATCATGCTAAGAGGAGCAGGAAAAAGCAAAACATTTCAGAATTGCACCTTGCAATGTGGAGATATTACTGTTTGTGCATTTACAATATTCATTGATTTTTGCCATTGAAAAACGTCCAGAAATGTTTGAAGCTACTGACTGAATGAAAGGAGCTGGCATCTCACTCTCTTTGAATCTTCTTTATCATGCTAGGATTAGCAGGAAAAAGCAAAAAATTTCAGAATTGCACCTTGCAATGTGGAGATATTACTGTTTGTGCATTTACAATATTCATTGATTTTTGCCATTGAAAAACGTCCAGAAATGTTTGAAGCTACTGACTGAATGAAAGGAGCTGGCATCTCACTCTCTTTGAATCTTCTTTATCATGCTAGGATTAGCAGGAAAAAGCAAAAAATTTCAGAATTGCACCTTGCAATGTGGAGATATTACTGTTTGTGCATTTACAATATTCATTGATTTTTGCCATTGAAAAACGTCCAGAAATGTTTGAAGCTACTGACTGAATGAAAGGGGCTGGCATCTCACTCTCTTTGAATCTTCTTTATCATGCTAGGATTAGCAGGAAAAAGCAAAAAATTTCAGAATTGCACCTTGCAATGTGGAGATATTACTGTTTGTGCATTTACAATATTCATTGATTTTAGCCATTGAAAAACGTCCAGAAATGTTTGAAACTACTGACTGAATGAAAGGAGCTGGCATCTCACTCTCTTTGAATCTTCTTTATCATGCTAGGATTAGCAGGAAAAAGCAAAAAATTTCAGAATTGCACCTTGCAATGCGGAGAAATTACTGTTTGTGCATTTACAATATTCATTGATTTTTGCCATTGAAAAACATCATGTTATTCATATACCAGAAATGTTTGAAGCTACTGACTGAATGAAAAGAGCTGGCATCTCGCTCTCTTTGAATCTTCTTTATCATGCTAAGAGGAGCAGGAAAAAGCAAAAAATTTCAGAATTGCACCTTGCAATGTGGAGATATTACTGTTTGTGCATTTACAATATTCATTGATTTTTGCCATTGAAAAACGTCCAGAAATGTTTGAAGCTACTTGACTGAATGAAAGGAGCTGGCATCTCACTCTCTTTGAATCTTCTTTATCATGCTAGGATTAGCAGGAAAAAGCAAAAAATTTCAGAATTGCACCTTGCAATGCGGAGAAATTACTGTTTGTGCATTTACAATATTCATTGATTTTTGCCATTGAAAAACATCATGTTATTCATATACCAGAAATGTTTGAAGCTACTGACTGAATGAAAGGAGCTGGCATATCACTCTCTTTGAATCTTCTTTATCATGCTAAGAGGAGCAGGAAAAAGCTAAAAATTTCAGAATTGCACCTTGCAATGTGGAGATATTACTGTTTGTGCATTTACAATATTCATTGATTTTTGCCATTGAAAAACGTCCAGAAATGTTTGAAGCTACTGACTGAATGAAAGGAGCTGGCATCTCACTCTCTTTGAATCTTCTTTATCATGCAAGGATTAGCAGGAAAAAGAAAAAATTTCAGAATTGCACCTTGCAATGTGGAGATATTACTGTTTGTGCATTTACAATATTCATTGATTTTTGCCATTGAAAAACATCATGTTATTCATATACCAGAAATGTTTGAAGCTACTGACTGAATGAAAGGAGCTGGCATCTCACTCTCTTTGAATCTTCTTTATCATGCTAGGATTAGCAGGAAAAAGCAAAAAATTTTAGAATTGCACCTTGCAATGTGGACATATTACTGTTTGTGCATTTACAATATTCATTGATTTTTGCCATTGAAAAACGTCCAGAAATGTTTGAAGCTACTGACTGAATGAAAGGAGCTGGCATCTCACTCTCTTTGAATCTTCTTTATTATGCTAGGATTAGCAGGAAAAAGCAAAAAATTTCAGAATTGCACCTTGCAATGTGGAGATATTACTGTTTGTGCATTTACAATATTCATTGATTTTTGCCATTGAAAAACGTCCAGAAATGTTTGAAGCTACTGACTGAATGAAAGGAGCTGGCATCTCACTCTCTTTGAATCTTCTTTATCATGCTAGGATTAGCAGGAAAAAGCAAAAAATTTCAGAATTGCACCTTGCAATGTGGAGATATTACTGTTTGTGCATTTACAATATTCATTGATTTTTGCCATTGAAAAACGTCCAGAAATGTTTGAAGCTACTGACTGAATGAAAGGAGCTGGCATCTCACTCTCTTTTAATCTTCTTTATCATGCTAGGATTAGCAGGAAAAAGCAAAAAATTTCAGAATTGCACCTTGCAATGTGGAGATATTACTGTTTGTGCATTTACAATATTCATTGATTTTTGCCATTGAAAAACGTCCAGAAATGTTTGAAGCTACTGACTGAATGAAAGGAGCTGGCATCTCACTCTCTTTGAATCTTCTTTATCATGCCAGGATTAGCAGGAAAAAGCAAAAAATTTCAGAATTGCACCTTGCAATGTGGAGATATTACTGTTTGTGCATTTACAATATTCATTGATTTTTGCCATTGAAAAACGTCCAGAAATGTTTGAAGCTACTGACTGAATGAAAGGAGCTGGCATCTCACTCTCTTTGAATCTTCTTTATCATGCTAGGATTAGCAGGAAAAAGCAAAAAATTTTAGAATTGCACCTTGCAATGTGGAGATATTACTGTTTGTGCATTTACAATATTCATTGATTTTTGCCATTGAAAAACGTCCAGAAATGTTTGAAGCTACTGACTGAATGAAAGGAGCTGGCATCTCACTCTCTTTGAATCTTCTTTATCATGCTAGGATTAGCAGGAAAAAGCAAAAAATTTCAGAATTGCACCTTGCAATGTGGAGATATTACTGTTTGTGCATTTACAATATTAATTGATTTTTGCCATTGAAAAACGTCCAGAAATGTTTGAAGCTACTGACTGAATGAAAGGAGCTGGCATCTCACTCTCTTTGAATCTTCTTTATCATGCTAGAATTAGCAGGAAAAAGCAAAAAATTTCAGAATTGCACCTTGCAATGTGGAGATATTACTGTTTGTGCATTTACAATATTCATTGATTTTTGCCATTGAAAAACGTCCAGAAATGTTTGAAGCTACTGACTGAATGAAAGGAGCTGGCATCTCACTCTCTTTGAATCTTCTTTATCATGCTAGGATTAGCAGGAAAAAGCAAAAAATTTTAGAATTGCACCTTGCAATGTGGAGATATTACTGTTTGTGCATTTACAATATTCATTGATTTTTGCCATTGAAAAACGTCCAGAAATGTTTGAAGCTACTGACTGAATGAAAGGAGCTGGCATCTCACTCTCTTTGAATCTTCTTTATCATGCTAGGATTAGCAGGAAAAAGCAAAAAATTTCAGAATTGCACCTTGCAATGTGGAGATATTACTGTTTGTGCATTTACAATATTAATTGATTTTTGCCATTGAAAAACGTCCAGAAATGTTTGAAGCTACTGACTGAATGAAAGGAGCTGGCATCTCACTCTCTTTGAATCTTCTTTATCATGCTAGAATTAGCAGGAAAAAGCAAAAAATTTCAGAATTGCACCTTGCAATGTGGAGATATTACTGTTTGTGCATTTACAATATTCATTGATTTTTGCCATTGAAAAACGTCCACAAATGTTTGAAGCTACTGACTGAATGAAAGGAGCTGGCATCTCACTCTCTTTGAATCTTCTTTATCATGCTAGGATTAGCAGGAAAAAGCAAAAAATTTCAGAATTGCACCTTGCAATGTGGAGATATTACTGTTTGTGCATTTAAAATATTCATTGATTTTTGCCATTGAAAAACATCATGTTATTCATATACCAGAAATGTTTGAAGCTACTGACTGAATGAAAGGAGCTGGCATCTCACTCTCTTTGAATCTTCTTTATCATGCTAGGATTAGCAGGAAAAAGCAAAAAATTTCAGAATTGCACCTTGCAATGTGGAGATATTACTGTTTGTGCATTTACAATATTCATTGATTTTTGCCATTGAAAAACGTCCAGAAATGTTTGAAGCTACTGACTGAATGAAAGGAGCTGGCATCTCACTCTCTTTGAATCTTCTTTATCATGCTAGGATTAGCAGGAAAAAGCAAAAAATTTCAGAATTGCACCTTGCAATGTGGAGATATTACTGTTTGTGCATTTACAATATTCATTGATTTTTGCCATTGAAAAACGTCCAGAAATGTTTGAAGCTACTGACTGAATGAAAGGAGCTGGCATCTCACTCTCTTTGAATCTTCTTTATCATGCTAGGATTAGCAGGAAAAAGCAAAAAATTTCAGAATTGCACCTTGCAATGTGGAGATATTACTGTTTGTGCATTTACAATATTCATTGATTTTTGCCATTGAAAAACGTCCAGAAATGTTTGAAGCTACTGACTGAATGAAAGGAGCTGGCATCTCACTCTCTTTGAATCTTCTTTATCATGCTAAGAGGAGCAGGAAAAAGCAAAAAATTTCAGAATTGCACCTTGCAATGTGGAGATATTACTGTTTGTGCATTTACAATATTCATTGATTTTTGCCATTGAAAAACGTCCACAAATGTTTGAAGCTACTGACTGAATGAAAGGAGCTGGCATCTCACTCTCTTTGAATCTTCTTTATCATGCTAGGATTAGCAGGAAAAAGCAAAAAATTTCAGAATTGCACCTTGCAATGTGGAGATATTACTGTTTGTGCATTTACAATATTCATTGATTTTTGCCATTGAAAAACATCATGTTATTCATATACCAGAAATGTTTGAAGCTACTGACTGAATGAAAGGAGCTGGCATCTCACTCTCTTTGAATCTTCTTTATCATGCTAGGATTAGCAGGAAAAAGCAAAAAATTTCAGAATTGCACCTTGCAATGTGGAGATATTACTGTTTGTGCATTTACAATATTCATTGATTTTTGCCTTTGAAAAACGTCCAGAAATGTTTGAAGCTACTGACTGAATGAAAGGAGCTGGCATCTCACTCTCTTTGAATCTTCTTTATCATGCTAGGATTAGCAGGAAAAAGCAAAAAATTTCAGAATTGCACCTTGCAATGTGGAGATATTACTGTTTGTGCATTTACAATATTCATTGATTTTTGCCATTGAAAAACGTCCAGAAATGTTTGAAGCTACTGACTGAATGAAAGGAGCTGGCATCTCACTCTCTTTGAATCTTCTTTATCATGCTAGGATTAGCAGGAAAAAGCAAAAAATTTCAGAATTGCACCTTGCAATGTGGAGATATTACTGTTTGTGCATTTACAATATTCATTGATTTTTGCCATTGAAAAACGTCCAGAAATGTTTGAAGCTACTGACTGAATGAAAGGAGCTGGCATCTCACTCTCTTTGAATCTTCTTTATCATGCTAAGAGGAGCAGGAAAAAGCAAAAAATTTCAGAATTGCACCTTGCAATGTGGAGATATTACTGTTTGTGCATTTACAATATTCATTGATTTTTGCCATTGAAAAATGTCCAGAAATGTTTGAAGCTACTGACTGAATGAAAGGAGCTGGCATCTCACTCTCTTTGAATCTTCTTTATCATGCTAGGATTAGCAGGAAAAAGCAAAATATTTCAGAATTGCACCTTGCAATGTGGAGATATCACTGTTTGTGCATTTACAATATTCATTGATTTTTGCCATTGAAAAACATCATGTTATTCATATACCAGAAATGTTTGAAGCTACTGACTGAATGAAAGGAGCTGGCATCTCACTCTCTTTGAATCTTCTTTATCATGCTAGGATTAGCAGGAAAAAGCAAAAAATTTCAGAATTGCACCTTGCAATGTGGAGATATTACTGTTTGTGCATTTAAAATATTCATTGATTTTTGCCATTGAAAAACGTCCAGAAATGTTTGAAGCTACTGACTGAATGAAAGGAGCTGGCATCTCACTCTCTTTGAATCTTCTTTATCATGCTAGGATTAGCAGGAAAAAGCAAAAAATTTCAGAATTGCACCTTGCAATGTGGAGATATTACTGTTTGTGCATTTACAATATTCATTGATTTTTGCCATTGAAAAACGTCCAGAAATGTTTGAAGCTACTGACTGAATGAAAGGAGCTGGCATCTCACTCTCTTTGAATCTTCTTTATCATGCTAGGATTAGCAGGAAAAAGCAAAAAATTTCAGAATTGCACCTTGCAATGTGGAGATATTACTGTTTGTGCATTTACAATATTCATTGATTTTTGCCATTGAAAAACGTCCAGAAATGTTTGAAGCTACTGACTGAATGAAAGGAGCTGGCATCTCACTCTCTTTGAATCTTCTTTATCATGCTAGGATTAGCAGGAAAAAGCAAAAAATTTCAGAATTGCACCTTGCAATGTGGAGATATTACTGTTTGTGCATTTACAATATTCATTGATTTTTGCCATTGAAAAACGTCCAGAAATGTTTGAAGCTACTGACTGAATGAAAGGAGCTGGCATCTCACTCTCTTTGAATCTTCTTTATCATGCTAGGATTAGCAGGAAAAAGCAAAATATTTCAGAATTGCACCTTGCAATGTGGAGATATTACTGTTTGTGCATTTACAATATTCATTGATTTTTGCCATTGAAAAACATCATGTTATTCATATACCAGAAATGTTTGAAGCTACTGACTGAATGAAAGGAGCTGGCATCTCACTCTCTTTGAATCTTCTTTATCATGCTAGGATTAGCAGGAAAAAGCAAAAAATTTCAGAATTGCACCTTGCAATGTGGAGATATTACTGTTTGTGCATTTAAAATATTCATTGATTTTTGCCATTGAAAAACGTCCAGAAATGTTTGAAGCTACTGACTGAATGAAAGGAGCTGGCATCTCACTCTCTTTGAATCTTCTTTATCATGCTAGGATTAGCAGGAAAAAGCAAAAAATTTCAGAATTGCACCTTGCAATGTGGAGATATTACTGTTTGTGCATTTACAATATTCATTGATTTTTGCCATTGAAAAACATCCAGAAATGTTTGAAGCTACTGACTGAATGAAAGGAGCTGGCATCTCACTCTCTTTGAATCTTCTTTATCATGCTAGGATTAGCAGGAAAAAGCAAAAAATTTCAGAATTGCACCTTGCAATGTGGAGATATTACTGTTTGTGCATTTACAATATTCATTGATTTTTGCCATTGAAAAACGTCCAGAAATGTTTGAAGCTACTGACTGAATGAAAGGAGCTGGCATCTCACTCTCTTTGAATCTTCTTTATCATGCTAGGATTAGCAGGAAAAAGCAAAAAATTTCAGAATTGCACCTTGCAATGTGGAGATATTACTGTTTGTGCATTTACAATATTCATTGATTTTTGCCATTGAAAAACGTCCAGAAATGTTTGAAGCTACTGACTGAATGAAAGGAGCTGGCATCTCACTCTCTTTGAATCTTCTTTATCATGCTAGGATTAGCAGAAAAAAGCAAAAAATTTCAGAATTGCACCTTGCAATGTGGAGATATTACTGTTTGTGCATTTACAATATTCATTGATTTTTGACATTGAAAAACGTCCAGAAATGTTTGAAGCTACTGACTGAATGAAAGGAGCTGGCATCTCACTCTCTTTGAATCTTCTTTATCATGCTAGGATTAGCAGGAAAAAGCAAAAAATTTTAGAATTGCACCTTGCAATGTGGAGATATTACTGTTTGTGCATTTACAATATTCATTGATTTTTGCCATTGAAAAACGTCCAGAAATGTTTGAAGCTACTGACTGAATGAAAGGAGCTGGCATCTCACTCTCTTTGAATCTTCTTTATCATGCTAGGATTAGCAGGAAAAAGCAAAAAATTTCAGAATTGCACCTTGCAGTGTGGAGATATTACTGTTTGTGCATTTACAATATTAATTGATTTTTGCCATTGAAAAACGTCCAGAAATGTTTGAAGCTACTGACTGAATGAAAGGAGCTGGCATCTCACTCTCTTTGAATCTTCTTTATCATGCTAGAATTAGCAGGAAAAAGCAAACAATTTCAGAATTGCACCTTGCAATGTGGAGATATTACTGTTTGTGCATTTACAATATTCATTGATTTTTGCCATTGAAAAACGTCCAGAAATGTTTGAAGCTACTGACTGAATGAAAGGAGCTGGCATCTCACTCTCTTTGAATCTTCTTTATCATGCTAGGATTAGCAGGAAAAAGCAAAAAATTTCAGAATTGCACCTTGCAATGTGGAGATATTACTGTTTGTGCATTTACAATATTCATTGATTTTTGCCATTGAAAAACATCATGTTATTCATATACCAGAAATGTTTGAAGCTACTGACTGAATGAAAGGAGCTGGCATCTCACTCTCTTTGAATCTTCTTTATCATGCTAGGATTAGCAGGAAAAAGCAAAAAATTTCAGAATTGCACCTTGCAATGTGGAGATATTACTGTTTGTGCATTTACAATATTCATTGATTTTTGCCATTGAAAAACGTCCAGAAATGTTTGAAGCTACTGACTGAATGAAAGGATCTGGCATCTCACTCTCTTTGAATCTTCTTTATCATGCTAGGATTAGCAGGAAAAAGCAAAAAATTTCAGAATTGCACCTTGCAATGTGGAGATATTACTGTTTGTGCATTTACAATATTCATTGATTTTTGCCATTGAAAAACGTCCACAAATGTTTGAAGCTACTGACTGAATGAAAGGAGCTGGCATCTCACTCTCTTTGAATCTTCTTTATCATGCTAGGATTAGCAGGAAAAAGCAAAAAATTTCAGAATTGCACCTTGCAATGTGGAGATATTACTGTTTGTGCATTTACAATATTCATTGATTTTTGCCATTGAAAAACATCATGTTATTCATATACCAGAAATGTTTGAAGCTACTGACTGAATGAAAGGAGCTGGCATCTCACTCTCTTTGAATCTTCTTTATCATGCTAAGAGGAGCAGGAAAAAGCAAAAAATTTCAGAATTGCACCTTGCAATGTGGAGATATTACTGTTTGTGCATTTACAATATTCATTGATTTTTGCCATTGAAAAATGTCCAGAAATGTTTGAAGCTACTGACTGAATGAAAGGAGCTGGCATCTCACTCTCTTTGAATCTTCTTTATCATGCTAGGATTAGCAGGAAAAAGCAAAATATTTCAGAATTGCACCTTGCAATGTGGAGATATTACTGTTTGTGCATTTACAATATTCATTGATTTTTGCCATTGAAAAACATCATGTTATTCATATACCAGAAATGTTTGAAGCTACTGACTGAATGAAAGGAGCTGGCATCTCACTCTCTTTGAATCTTCTTTATCATGCTAGGATTAGCAGGAAAAAGCAAAAAATTTCAGAATTGCACCTTGCAATGTGGAGATATTACTGTTTGTGCATTTAAAATATTCATTGATTTTTGCCATTGAAAAACGTCCAGAAATGTTTGAAGCTACTGACTGAATGAAAGGAGCTGGCATCTCACTCTCTTTGAATCTTCTTTATCATGCTAGGATTAGCAGGAAAAAGCAAAAAATTTCAGAATTGCACCTTGCAATGTGGAGATATTACTGTTTGTGCATTTACAATATTCATTGATTTTTGCCATTGAAAAACGTCCAGAAATGTTTGAAGCTACTGACTGAATGAAAGGAGCTGGCATCTCACTCTCTTTGAATCTTCTTTATCATGCTAGGATTAGCAGGAAAAAGCAAAAAATTTCAGAATTGCACCTTGCAATGTGGAGATATTACTGTTTGTGCATTTACAATATTCATTGATTTTTGCCATTGAAAAACGTCCAGAAATGTTTGAAGCTACTGACTGAATGAAAGGAGCTGGCATCTCACTCTCTTTGAATCTTCTTTATCATGCTAGGATTAGCAGGAAAAAGCAAAAAATTTCAGAATTGCACCTTGCAATGTGGAGATATTACTGTTTGTGCATTTACAATATTCATTGATTTTTGCCATTGAAAAACGTCCAGAAATGTTTGAAGCTACTGACTGAATGAAAGGAGCTGGCATCTCACTCTCTTTGAATCTTCTTTATCATGCTAGGATTAGCAGAAAAAAGCAAAAAATTTCAGAATTGCACCTTGCAATGTGGAGATATTACTGTTTGTGCATTTACAATATTCATTGATTTTTGCCATTGAAAAACGTCCAGAAATGTTTGAAGCTACTGACTGAATGAAAGGAGCTGGCATCTCACTCTCTTTGAATCTTCTTTATCATGCTAGGATTAGCAGGAAAAAGCAAAAAATTTTAGAATTGCACCTTGCAATGTGGAGATATTACTGTTTGTGCATTTACAATATTCATTGATTTTTGCCATTGAAAAACGTCCAGAAATGTTTGAAGCTACTGACTGAATGAAAGGAGCTGGCATCTCACTCTCTTTGAATCTTCTTTATCATGCTAGGATTAGCAGGAAAAAGCAAAAAATTTCAGAATTGCACCTTGCAGTGTGGAGATATTACTGTTTGTGCATTTACAATATTAATTGATTTTTGCCATTGAAAAACGTCCAGAAATGTTTGAAGCTACTGACTGAATGAAAGGAGCTGGCATCTCACTCTCTTTGAATCTTCTTTATCATGCTAGAATTAGCAGGAAAAAGCAAACAATTTCAGAATTGCACCTTGCAATGTGGAGATATTACTGTTTGTGCATTTACAATATTCATTGATTTTTGCCATTGAAAAACGTCCAGAAATGTTTGAAGCTACTGACTGAATGAAAGGAGCTGGCATCTCACTCTCTTTGAATCTTCTTTATCATGCTAGGATTAGCAGGAAAAAGCAAAAAATTTCAGAATTGCACCTTGCAATGTGGAGATATTACTGTTTGTGCATTTACAATATTCATTGATTTTTGCCATTGAAAAACATCATGTTATTCATATACCAGAAATGTTTGAAGCTACTGACTGAATGAAAGGAGCTGGCATCTCACTCTCTTTGAATCTTCTTTATCATGCTAGGATTAGCAGGAAAAAGCAAAAAATTTCAGAATTGCACCTTGCAATGTGGAGATATTACTGTTTGTGCATTTACAATATTCATTGATTTTTGCCATTGAAAAACGTCCAGAAATGTTTGAAGCTACTGACTGAATGAAAGGATCTGGCATCTCACTCTCTTTGAATCTTCTTTATCATGCTAGGATTAGCAGGAAAAAGCAAAAAATTTCAGAATTGCACCTTGCAATGTGGAGATATTACTGTTTGTGCATTTACAATATTCATTGATTTTTGCCATTGAAAAACGTCCAGAAATGTTTGAAGCTACTGACTGAATGAAAGGAGCTGGCATCTCACTCTCTTTGAATCTTCTTTATCATGCTAGGATTAGCAGGAAAAAGCAAAAAATTTCAGAATTGCACCTTGCAATGTGGAGATATTACTGTTTGTGCATTTACAATATTCATTGATTTTTGCCATTGAAAAACGTCCAGAAATGTTTGAAGCTACTGACTGAATGAAAGGAGCTGGCATCTCACTCTCTTTGAATCTTCTTTATCATGCTAAGAGGAGCAGGAAAAAGCAAAAAATTTCAGAATTGCACCTTGCAATGTGGAGATATTACTGTTTGTGCATTTACAATATTCATTGATTTTTGCCATTGAAAAACGTCCAGAAAAGTTTGAAGCTACTGACTGAATGAAAAGAGCTGGCATCTCACTCTCTTTGAATCTTCTTTATCATTCTAAGAAGAGCAGGAAAAAGCAAAAAATTTCAGAATTGCACCTTGCAATGTGGAGATATTACTGTTTGTGCATTTACAATATTCATTGATTTTTGCCATTGAAAAACGTCCAGAAATGTTTGAAGCTACTGACTGAATGAAAGGAGCTGGCATCTCACTCTCTTTGAATCTTCTTTATCATGCTAGGATTAGCAGGAAAAAGCAAAAAATTTCAGAATTGCAGCTTGCAATGTGGAGATATTACTGTTTGTGCATTTACAATATTCATTGATTTTTGCCATTGAAAAACGTCCAGAAATGTTTGAAGCTACTGACTGAATGAAAGGAGCTGGCATCTCACTCTCTTTGAATCTTCTTTATCATGCTAGGATTAGCAGGAAAAAGCAAAAAAATTCAGAATTGCACCTTGCAATGTGGAGATATTACTGTTTGTGCATTTACAATATTCATTGATTTTTGCCATTGAAAAACGTCCAGAAATGTTTGAAGCTACTGACTGAATGAAAGGAGCTGGCATCTCACTCTCTTTGAATCTTCTTTATCATGCTAGGATTAGCAGGAAAAAGCAAAAAATTTCAGAATTGCACCTTGCAATGTGGAGATATTACTGTTTGTGCATTTACAATATTCATTGATTTTTGCCATTGAAAAACGTCCAGAAATGTTTGAAGCTACAGACTGAATGAAAGGAGCTGGCATCTCACTCTCTTTGAATCTTCTTTATCATGCTAGGATTAGCAGGAAAAAGCAAAAAATTTCAGAATTGCACCTTGCAATGTGGAGATATTACTGTTTGTGCATTTACAATATTCATTGATTTTTGCCATTGAAAAACGTCCAGAAATGTTTGAAGCTACTGACTGAATGAAAGGAGCTGGCATCTCACTCTCTTTGAATCTTCTTTATCATGCTAGGATTAGCAGGAAAAAGCAAACAATTTCAGAATTGCACCTTGCAATGCGGAGAAATTACTGTTTGTGCATTTACAATATTCATTGATTTTTGCCATTGAAAAACATCATGTTATTCATATACCAGAAATGTTTGAAGCTACTGACTGAATGAAAAGAGCTGGCATCTCACTCTCTTTGAATCTTCTTTATCATGCTAAGAGGAGCAGGAAAAAGCAAAAAATTTCAGAATTGCACCTTGCAATGTGGAGATATTACAGTTTGTGCATTTACAATATTCATTGATTTTTGCCATTGAAAAACGTCCAGAAATGTTTGAAGCTACTGACTGAATGAAAGGAGCTGGCATCTCACTCTCTTTGAATCTTCTTTATCATGCTAGGATTAGCAGGAAAAAGCAAAAAATTTCAGAATTGCACCTTGCAATGTGGAGATATTACTGTTTGTGCATTTACAATATTCATTGATTTTTGCCATTGAAAAACGTCCAGAAATGTTTGAAGCTACTGACTGAATGAAAGGATCGGGCATCTCACTCTCTTTGAATCTTCTTTATCATGCTAGGATTAGCAGGAAAAAGCAAAAAATTTCAGAATTGCACCTTGCAATGTGGAGATATTACTGTTTGTGCATTTACAATATTCATTGATTTTTGCCATTGAAAAACGTCCAGAAATGTTTGAAGCTACTGACTGAATGAAAGGAGCTGGCATCTCACTCTCTTTGAATCTTCTTTATCATGCTAGGATTAGCAGGAAAAAGCAAAAAATTTCAGAATTGCACCTTGCAATGTGGAGATATTACTGTTTGTGCATTTAAAATATTCATTGATTTTTGCCATTGAAAAACGTCCAGAAATGTTTGAAGCTACTGACTGAATGAAAGGAGCTGGCATCTCACTCTCTTTGAATCTTCTTTATCATGCTAAGAGGAGCAGGAAAAAGCAAAAAATTTCAGAATTGCACCTTGCAATGTGGAGATATTACTGTTTGTGCATTTACAATATTCATTGATTTTTGCCATTGAAAAACGTCCAGAAAAGTTTGAAGCTACTGACTGAATGAAAAGAGCTGGCATCTCACTCTCTTTGAATCTTCTTTATCATTCTAAGAAGAGCAGGAAAAAGCAAAAAATTTCAGAATTGCACCTTGCAATGTGGAGATATTACTGTTTGTGCATTTACAATATTCATTGATTTTTGCCATTGAAAAACGTCCAGAAATGTTTGAAGCTACTGACTGAATGAAAGGAGCTGGCATCTCACTCTCTTTGAATCTTCTTTATCATGCTAGGATTAGCAGGAAAAAGCAAAAAATTTCAGAATTGCAGCTTGCAATGTGGAGATATTACTGTTTGTGCATTTACAATATTCATTGATTTTTGCCATTGAAAAACGTCCAGAAATGTTTGAAGCTACTGACTGAATGAAAGGAGCTGGCATCTCACTCTCTTTGAATCTTCTTTATCATGCTAGGATTAGCAGGAAAAAGCAAAAAAATTCAGAATTGCACCTTGCAATGTGGAGATATTACTGTTTGTGCATTTACAATATTCATTGATTTTTGCCATTGAAAAACGTCCAGAAATGTTTGAAGCTACTGACTGAATGAAAGGAGCTGGCATCTCACTCTCTTTGAATCTTCTTTATCATGCTAGGATTAGCAGGAAAAAGCAAAAAATTTCAGAATTGCACCTTGCAATGTGGAGATATTACTGTTTGTGCATTTACAATATTCATTGATTTTTGCCATTGAAAAACGTCCAGAAATGTTTGAAGCTACAGACTGAATGAAAGGAGCTGGCATCTCACTCTCTTTGAATCTTCTTTATCATGCTAGGATTAGCAGGAAAAAGCAAAAAATTTCAGAATTGCACCTTGCAATGTGGAGATATTACTGTTTGTGCATTTACAATATTCATTGATTTTTGCCATTGAAAAACGTCCAGAAATGTTTGAAGCTACTGACTGAATGAAAGGAGCTGGCATCTCACTCTCTTTGAATCTTCTTTATCATGCTAGGATTAGCAGGAAAAAGCAAACAATTTCAGAATTGCACCTTGCAATGCGGAGAAATTACTGTTTGTGCATTTACAATATTCATTGATTTTTGCCATTGAAAAACATCATGTTATTCATATACCAGAAATGTTTGAAGCTACTGACTGAATGAAAAGAGCTGGCATCTCACTCTCTTTGAATCTTCTTTATCATGCTAAGAGGAGCAGGAAAAAGCAAAAAATTTCAGAATTGCACCTTGCAATGTGGAGATATTACAGTTTGTGCATTTACAATATTCATTGATTTTTGCCATTGAAAAACGTCCAGAAATGTTTGAAGCTACTTGACTGAATGAAAGGAGCTGGCATCTCACTCTCTTTGAATCTTCTTTATCATGCTAGGATTAGCAGGAAAAAGCAAAAAATTTCAGAATTGCACCTTGCAATGCGGAGAAATTACTGTTTGTGCATTTACAATATTCATTGATTTTTGCCATTGAAAAACATCATGTTATTCATATACCAGAAATGTTTGAAGCTACTGACTGAATGAAAGGAGCTGGCATATCACTCTCTTTGAATCTTCTTTATCATGCTAAGAGGAGCAGGAAAAAGCTAAAAATTTCAGAATTGCACCTTGCAATGTGGAGATATTACTGTTTGTGCATTTACAATATTCATTGATTTTTGCCATTGAAAAACGTCCAGAAATGTTTGAAGCTACTGACTGAATGAAAGGAGCTGGCATCTCACTCTCTTTGAATCTTCTTTATCATGCTAAGAGGAGCAGGAAAAAGCAAAAAATTTCAGAATTGCACCTTGCAATGTGGAGATATTACTGTTTGTGCATTTACAATATTCATTGATTTTTGCCATTGAAAAACGTCCAGAAATGTTTGAAGCTACTGACTGAATGAAAGGAGCTGGCATCTCACTCTCTTTGAATCTTCTTTATCATGCTAGGATTAGCAGGAAAAAGCAAAAAATTTCAGAATTGCACCTTGCAATGTGGAGATATTACTGTTTGTGCATTTACAATATTCATTGATTTTTGCCATTGAAAAACATCCAGAAATGTTTGAAGCTACTGACTGAATGAAAGGAGCTGGCATCTCACTCTCTTTGAATCTTCTTTATCATGCTAGGATTAGCAGGAAAAAGCAAAACATTTCAGAATTGCACCTTGCAATGTGGAGATATTACTGTTTGTGCATTTACAATATT
This sequence comes from Phyllobates terribilis, assembly GCF_046119375.1. Classification (NCBI taxonomy): domain Eukaryota; kingdom Metazoa; phylum Chordata; class Amphibia; order Anura; family Dendrobatidae; genus Phyllobates; species Phyllobates terribilis. The sequence continues at coordinate 4,608 of NW_027364513.1, read as the reverse complement.
CATTGATTTTTGCCATTGAAAAACGTCCAGAAATGTTTGAAGCTACTGACTGAATGAAAGGAGCTGGCATCTCACTCTCTTTGAATCTTCTTTATCATGCTAGTATTAGCAGGAAAAAGCAAAAAATTTCAGAATTGCACCTTGCAATGTGGAGATATTACTGTTTGTGCATTTACAATATTCATTGATTTTTGCCATTGAAAAACGTCCAGAAATGTTTGAAGCTACTGACTGAATGAAAGGAGCTGGCATCTCACTCTCTTTGAATCTTCTTTATCATGCTAGGATTAGCAGGAAAAAGCAAAAAATTTCAGAATTGCACCTTGCAATGTGGAGATATTACTGTTTGTGCATTTACAATATTCATTGATTTTTGCCATTGAAAAACGTCCAGAAATGTTTGAAGCTACTGACTGAATGAAAGGAGCTGGAATCTCACTCTCTTTGAATCTTCTTTATCATGCTAGGATTAGCAGGAAAAAGCAAAAAATTTCAGAATTGCACCTTGCAATGTGGAGATATTACTGTTTGTGCATTTACAATATTCATTGATTTTTGCCATTGAAAAACGTCCAGAAATGTTTGAAGCTACTGACTGAATGAAAGTAGCTGGCATCTCACTCTCTTTGAATCTTCTTTATCATGCTAGGATTAGCAGGAAAAAGCAAAAAATTTCAGAATTGCACTTTGCAATGTGGAGATATTACTGTTTGTGCATTTACAATATTCATTGATTTTTGCCATTGAAAAACGTCCAGAAATGTTTGATGCTACTGACTGAATGAAAGGAGCTGGCATCTCACTCTCTTTGAATCTTCTTTATCATGCTAGGATTAGCAGGAAAAAGCAAAAAATTTCAGAATTGCACCTTGCAATGTGGAGATATTACTGTTTGTGCATTTACAATATTCATTGATTTTTGCCATTGAAAAACGTCCAGAAATGTTTGAAGCTACTGACTGAATGAAAGGAGCTGGCATCTCACTCTCTTTGAATCTTCTTTATCATGCTAGGATTAGCAGGAAAAAGCAAAAAATTTCAGAATTGCACCTTGCAATGTGGAGATATTACTGTTTGTGCATTTACAATATTCATTGATTTTTGCCATTGAAAAACGTCCAGAAATGTTTGAAGCTACTGACTGAATGAAAGTAGCTGGCATCTCACTCTCTTTGAATCTTCTTTATCATGCTAGGATTAGCAGGAAAAAGCAAAAAATTTCAGAATTGCACCTTGCAATGTGGAGAAATTACTGTTTGTGCATTTACAATATTCATTGATTTTTGCCATTGAAAAACGTCCAGAAATGTTTGAAGCTACTGACTGAATGAAAGGAGCTGGCATCTCACTCTCTTTGAATCTTCTTTATCATGCTAGGATTAGCAGGAAAAAGCAAAAAATTTCAGAATTGCACCTTGCAATGTGGAGATATTACTGTTTGTGCATTTACAATATTCATTGATTTTTGCCATTGAAAAACGTCCAGAAGTGTTTGAAGCTACTGACTGAATGAAAGGAGCTGGCATCTCACTCTCTTTGAATCTTCTTTATCATGCTAGGATTAGCAGGAAAAAGCAAAAAATTTCAGAATTGCACCTTGCAATGTGGAGATATTACTGTTTGTGCATTTACAATATTCATTGATTTTTGCCATTGAAAAACGTCCAGAAATGTTTGAAGCTACTGACTGAATGAAAGGAGCTGGCATCTCACTCTCTTTGAATCTTCTTTATCATGCTAGGATTAGCAGGAAAAAGCAAAAAATTTCAGAATTGCACCTTGCAATGTGGAGATATTACTGTTTGTGCATTTACAATATTCATTGATTTTTGCCATTGAAAAAACGTCCAGAAATGTTTGAAGCTACTGACTGAATGAAAGTAGCTGGCATCTCACTCTCTTTGAATCTTCTTTATCATGCTAGGATTAGCAGGAAAAAGCAAAAAATTTCAGAATTGCACCTTGCAATGTGGAGATATTACTGTTTGTGCATTTACAATATTCATTGATTTTTGCCATTGAAAAACGTCCAGAAATGTTTGAAGCTACTGACTGAATGAAAGGAGCTGGCATCTCACTCTCTTTGAATCTTCTTTATCATGCTAGGATTAGCAGGAAAAAGCAAAAAAATTTCAGAATTGCACCTTGCAATGTGGAGATATTACTGTTTGTGCATTTACAATATTCATTGATTTTTGCCATTGAAAAACGTCCAGAAATGTTTGAAGCTACTGACTGAATGAAAGGAGCTGGCATCTCACTCTCTTTGAATCTTCTTTATCATGCTAGGATTAGCAGGAAAAAGCAAAAAATTTCAGAATTACACCTTGCAATGTGGAGATATTACTGTTTGTGCATTTACAATATTCATTGATTTTTGCCATTGAAAAACATCCAGAAATGTTTGAAGCTACTGACTGAATGAAAGGAGCTGGCATCTCACTCTCTTTGAATCTTCTTTATCATGCTAGGATTAGCAGGAAAAAGCAAAAAATTTCAGAATTGCACCTTGCAATGTGGAGATATTACTGTTTGTGCATTTACAATATTCATTGATTTTTGCCATTGAAAAACGTCCAGAAATGTTTGAAGCTACTGACTGAATGAAAGGAGCTGGCATCTCACTCTCTTTGAATCTTCTTATCATGCTAGGATTAGCAGGAAAAAGCAAAAAATTTCAGAATTGCACCTTGCAATGTGGAGATATTACTGTTTGTGCATTTACAATATTCATTGATTTTTGCCATTGAAAAACGTCCAGAAATGTTTGAAGCTACTGACTGAATGAAAGTAGCTGGCATCTCACTCTCTTTGAATCTTCTTTATCATGCTAGGATTAGCAGGAAAAAGCAAAAAATTTCAGAATTGCACCTTGCAATGTGGAGATATTACTGTTTGTGCATTTACAATATTCATTGATTTTTGCCATTGAAAAACGTCCAGAAATGTTTGAAGCTACTGACTGAATGAAAGGAGCTGGCATCTCACTCTCTTTGAATCTTCTTTATCATGCTAGGATTAGCATGAAAAAGCAAAAAATTTCAGAATTGCACCTTGCAATGTGGAGATATTACTGTTTGTGCATTTACAATATTCATTGATTTTTGCCATTGAAAAACGTCCAGAAATGTTTGAAGCTACTGACTGAATGAAAGGAGCTGGCATCTCACTCTCTTTGATTCTTCTTTATCATGCTAGGATTAGCAGGAAAAAGCAAAAAATTTCAGAATTGCACCTTGCAATGTGGAGATATTACTGTTTGTGCATTTACAATATTCATTGATTTTTGCCATTGAAAAACGTCCAGAAATGTTTGAAGCTACTGACTGAATGAAAGGAGCTGGCATCTCACTCTCTTTGAATCTTCTTTATCATGCTAGGATTAGCAGGAAAAAGCAAAAAATTTCAGAATTGCACCTTGCAATGTGGAGATATTACTGTTTGTGCATTTACAATATTCATTGATTTTTGCCATTGAAAAACGTCCAGAAATGTTTGAAGCTACTGACTGAATGAAAGGAGCTGGCATCTCACTCTCTTTGAATCTTCTTTATCATGCTAGGATTAGCAGGAAAAAGCAAAACATTTCAGAATTGCACCTTGCAATGTGGAGATATTACTGTTTGTGCATTTACAATATTCATTGATTTTGCCATTGAAAAACGTCCAGAAATGTTTGAAGCTACTGACTGAATGAAAGGAGCTGGCATCTCACTCTCTTTGAATCTTCTTTATCATGCTAGGATTAGCAGGAAAAAGCAAAAAATTTCAGAATGCACCTTGCAATGTGGAGATATTACTGTTTGTGGCATTTACAATATTCATTGATTTTTGCCATTGAAAAACGTCCAGAAATGTTTGAAGCTACTGACTGAATGAAAGGAGCTGGCATCTCACTCTCTTTGAATCTTCTTTGTCATGCTAGGATTAGCAGGAAAAAGCAAAAAATTTCAGAATTGCACCTTGCAATGTGGAGATATTACTGTTTGTGCATTTACAATATTCATTAATTTTTGCCATTGAAAAACGTCCAGAAATGTTTGAAGCTACTGACTGAATGAAAGTAGCTGGCATCTCACTCTCTTTGAATCTTCTTTATCATGCTAGGATTAGCAGGAAAAAGCAAAAAATTTCAGAATTGCACCTTGCAATGTGGAGATATTACTGTTTGTGCATTTACAATATTCATTGATTTTTGCCATTGAAAAACGTCCAGAAATGTTTGAAGCTACTGACTGAATGAAAGGAGCTGGCATCTCACTCTCTTTGAATCTTCTTTATCATGCTAGGATTTAGCAGGAAAAAGCAAAAAATTTCAGAATTGCACCTTGCAATGTGGAGATATTACTGTTTGTGCATTTACAATATTCATGATTTTTGCCATTGAAAAACGTCCAGAAATGTTTGAAGCTACTGACGAAAGAGGCCAATTAGCAGGAAAAAGAAAAAATTTCAGATTGTTTGTGCATTTACAATATTCATTGATTTTTGCCATTGAAAAATGTCCAGAAATGTTTGAAGCTACTGACTGAATGAAAGGAGCTGGCATCTCACTCTCTTTGAATCTTCTTTATCATGCTAGGATTAGCAGGAAAAAGCAAAAAATTT